>NC_087208.1:51887976-51946192 GCF_015104395.2 Macrobrachium nipponense | reverse complement strand
CACCTTTGACATTCGCTTGCTATTACGTATGTTTATGTATGTTTCGGCAAGAAGTTCATCATGCCAATGAGGAAAAGACAAGGAAAACATCTCGCTAACATACAGACGAAGAAAAATCGCTCAAGTATATTACAGAATATCATAATATACCGCGTAGTTAGTGAAGAGAGAGGGGAGGGTTGCCTGACAGCACACGTCACACTGTTCCAAGGCTACGATCTTTGAGCAAGAGATCTTCATTTATGATAAATAACATAGTTTTGGTTTTTTAATACCCAAAATGGAATATGAAATTCATAATAATCATGATTTATTAAATTGTCTTTGCAAAATGAGAGTACACCTTCGAGTTTCACCTCTGACATTCTCTTGCATTTACGTTTGTTTATCTTTGTTTCGGCAAAAATTTCATCATGCCAAATTGGAAAATACAAGGAAAACATCTCGCTAACATGCAGAAGAAGAAAACTCGCTGTAATAAGCCGAGTTAGTGAAGGGGAGAGAGAGAGAGAGTTACGTAGGAAGCAGTGCCCCATCTTGCCTCAAGCAGTGCCCCAGGCTACGATATATGAGTAAAGGGATCATCATTTATGATTAAATTATGATAAATAAAATAGTTTTGGTTTATTAATACACAAAAAAAAAATATACATTCATAATAATCATTATTTATTAACATTGTCTTTATAGAAATACGAAGGAAAACTTTGAACGCCCGTATCTCAAAACTATACTTATTGACCTTCAAAATCTATCTCCTCACCTAGTTTTAAAGCTATAACATTGGAATTTGGTATATAACTCAGAAAGACATTTAGAACAATCAAATGGAGCCCTTTTTTCCAATTTTTGTTTCGTCTTTTTATAAAATTTTTTTCTCCTGATTTATAGGGTTTATTTTTTTACCATATTGAAAAATTCATATCTAGCAAAAAAATGACTTTTAGAAAAAAAAAAACTATTTGATTGGAGGTCTACATCAGGTCTATATATGGTAGTAATCCCAGGTCTTAATATTAAATACCAAGGGAGGAGATAGAATTTGAAAAATGGTTATTTTCGGGATAAATTTCCTTGGTGTCACAAAACCGAAGGTCAGAGGCGAAAATCATATGCGGTTTGGAGATGTCCCAAGTCACCTTATTAAGTGGTATGAATGTCAAAGTCCTGTCGTTAAAAAACGGCATTAGCCGGGTGGCCTCCTTAATATTTTACAGAGTGAAAGTTAGATGCTTATTCACTGAAGTGTAGCACATGTGAGTTTGTTCCGATACGTAATACAAACCATCGGTCCTTTAATAATAGGAATGTAACTTGCGGCAGCTGGAACCGGTCGTAAGCTTCGAAGAAGGGAGTACGGTAGTTAACTGCTTGTCCGACAGTCAGCGCACAGCACGACTGGGAGGAAAAGAACCACTTTGCTTTCACCGGGACCAGCCGGGTAGGGGGACCAGCAGCAGCTCCTCTGATGCTCGGGACCAGAGCCACTGTTTTCGGTCCAGCCGCTCTCTCCCGGAGTGCCGCACGACCAGGCCTGCAGCTCGATCGCCACCGCAGGTTGCCGATCGCCTGCAGCCCCCAAGCACACCGGTTCTGCCGGTGGGCGAGGGGGGACCATCAGGTCTTCCTCTCCTATCCCTTCAACTTCATCGGGCTACGCCGGGAAGACCGAGGCGATCCAGAGTGACCGTGAGGAGGGGACACCCTACGAGCCTTGCACGGTCTTAGGATCGACCAGGTCGTATGCGCAAGTGGCTGGAGGAGACCAGGAGCGGTCTGTTGCAGTTTCTCCTGAAGGAGGAGGGTCTCGGAAGGCGCTCTTGTTGGAGGGACTTGACGGTCCTACTCCACAAGACGCAGTCACTCCCGAGATCCAGAGGTCGTTTGCAGAGGTTATTGCGCTGATTCGTCAGCACAACGATCTCAGGGAAGGATCGCCGCTCCCACCTTCTGAGCCTACCTCCAGGCTCGAGTCGTTCTGGGGTCCTAAGAAGGAACCCAAGACGACGGTGGGTCTGCCGCGATCGGCTCTGGCTGACTCCGTGCTGGGCCAGGTGGACTCTCTCGTCTCCGGACAAGAGGGTTCGCTACGGTCTGGCAGGTCTTCCAAGCTACTTCCCCCACCTCTACTGCAACAGAGGAGATTCTACATGCCATCGGAGGACCCTATGCCACCCAAATAGGTTAACCCGGAGCTAGCTAGGCTAACTCCGGGGGTGTCTCTGCAGCAGCTCCTGTTGGAAAACTTATGGTTCTCGCAGCAAGAGGCACTCGCCTTGGAATCAACCACCATGGCGGCATTCCAAGTAGTCTCCTGGTTAGACCTGTGGTCCCTTACAGTGTCTAAGGTTGCGGCCACCTCGGGAAATATCACTCCTGAAGGTGACCCGGCTTTCGGGAGACTGTGCCAGTCTGGAGGTAGAGCCATCTCCTACCTAGCCCACCAGACGGCAAACCTGTGGGCCAACCTGGTCTTGAGGCGTAGGGACGCAGTCCTCACCCGAGTGACCAGGGCGGCTTGGCGTGAGGCGGCTCTGGGTCTTCGCAACTGACCGGTGCCGAGTTCCTCCTCTCTCTTCCCAGTAGAGATGGTGGACGCTGCGGTGGAACGACGGTGCACTGACGACAGTGACCATTTAGTCCACCAGGCAGTCTCGAAGGCGTCTGGGCAGCCTCGAGCTACTGTAGCCAAGCCCAAGAGCTTGGTTAGCGCTTCCTCTGCGGCCAAGGCGATTGCATCGTCGAAGCCCAGAGGAAAGACTCTGCCTTCGACTTCTTCTAGGAGCGACTGTAACCAGCCCTCCTCCCAGCCCTCCTTCTCATGAGGGGGAGCTGGGAAGAAGTCAAAGAGAGGTGGGAAACACTAGGGACAGCGTTCACCCTCACCTGCTGCCAGAAGTTGGGGGGGATGCCTGGTGAGCCATTGGGCAACATGGCAGTGCTATGGAGCGGAGACCTGGATAGTAGACGTCCTTCGGGAGGGATATCTACTACCCTTCGAGTCTCAGCCACCCCTCACCTCCAACCCTGTCCACCTTCAGACCTACGTACCCGGAACATCCAAGGACGTAGCACTTCGGCAGGAAGTCCAAGCCATGCTGAGCAAAGGAGCTGTGGAGATCGTCAGGGATTGGTCACCGGGCTTCTACAGCTGTCTTTTCCTGGTGGAGAAGTCTTCGGGGAGCTGGAGCCTGGTGATAGATCTCTCTCCCCTGAACCGATTCATTCGCCAGTCTCGGTTCACGATGGAGACGGCACGCTCCGTGCTCGACTCCTCAGGAGAACGATTCATGTGCTTTTGGTGGACTTGAAGGATGTTTTTATTTCTTTCCAGATACCTGTTCATCAATCATCCAGGAAGTACCTCTGCTTCATCCTCGACAGGGCGGTGTACCAATTCAGGGCACTTTGCTTCGGTCTCTCAACCGCCCCACAGGTGTTCACGCAAGTGTTCACTCTGGTGTCTGCTTGGGCCCACTCGTCAGGGATACATCTTTTGAGGTATCTTGACAACTGGTTAGTCCTGGTGAGCTCCAGCTCGCAGTTGCTACGGGACAGGGATCGGCTCCTCAAGTTCTGCCGCAATCTGGGGATCGTGGTGAACTTCGAGAAGTCAGATCTCGAGCCCAAGCAGGTAGCAGGGGGAGTCTTCCCCACAGACTCGCAGATCAGCAGATTCAGAGAGGCAGCCTACCAGTTCCTGTCTCGGCAGGAACAGCCAGCTCAGCAGTGGCAAGTCGTGATCGGCCACCTGTCGTCACTCGAGAAGTTAGTCCCTCATGGGCGTCTTCACCTGCGGTCTCTCCAGTGGACACTAAAGGAGAGTTGGTCACAGGCAAGAGACCCGCCGTATTTCCCCGTGTCCCTCACGGAGGAGGTGAGGCAGGACCTAGCCTGGTGGCTGGACGACAGGAACCTCGTAAGAGGAGTGCCTCTCCGCACTCCCCCCCCAGAGATGTTGCTGTTTTCAGACACATCAACTGAGGGATGGGGCGCACACCTGGAGGAGTTGCTGGCTGCAGGCGTGTGGGATCATCACAATAAGCACATTCACATCAACGTCCTGGAGCTCAAAGCAGCGTTTCTCGCTCTCCAAGAGGTTCCAGGACCGTCTGATGGGACACTCGGTGGTGTTGATGTGCAACAGCACCACGGTAGTGGCATACGTCAACAAACAGGGGGGCCTAGTGTCCCTCCCGTTGCACCAGTTGACGTTGCTGGTGCACGAATGGGCCGTGCCCACCGCTACATTCCAGGCAAGAGGAATGTAGTAGCAGACAAGCTCAGCCATTGGGATCAGGTGATAGGGACCGAATGGCCCCTACACCCAGACGTGGCGGAAAGGCTCTTCAACCTGTGGGGGTGTCCAGTCGTGGATCTGTTCGCCACCCGGCACAACAGGGAACTTCAGTTGTTCCGATACAGAATACAAACCTTCGGTCATTTACAATAGGAAGGTACTTAGTAGCAGCTGAACCGGTCGTAAACTTTCGAACAAGGGGTTCGGTAGTTAACTACTTGTCCGGCAGTTAGCGGTACACTCGACTGCGAGGCGAGAAGTCACTTTGCTTTCGCCCGCGCTCTTGGATGGACATGCTGCTCTTCTCTGTCTGCCCGCTTCTGTCGTATGCTTGGTTTACTTCACTGAGTGAAGACTTTTTCGCTTTTTCTTTTACTTGTGTGTGTTTGCAAGTACAAAAGTAAGTGCGTGTCTGTTTTTGGTTTTCATTTATTATGGAAATAATGCAATAAGAGCTGGAGAAACCCCCTTGCCCCCCATCAACTGCAGACTATGCCCGGGTGGGGGGGGCCGTAAGTGTGGGGCTTTCCGCTCTTCTGTGGAGATAGATCCTCATGATTTTTGTGCTCGGTGTAGAGGGCGTGAATGCTCTTGGACTGAGGCATGTGATACATGTATTTTTTGGTTGGAGGCGCAGTGGGAGCGCTACGGGGGGGAGGAAGAAGCTGTGAAAGCCGGCTAAGGAGTGGTCGGAAGACTCCCCGGCTACACCCTTGGTTATCGATATAATCTTCCTCTTTTTCTCCCCCTCCACGGGCCTACCACCACCGACTAAAAGAAACTACCACGACGGTGGTCCATGCCGGGCTACGTTGCTCCACCTCAACTGGTATATATGCAGCACGTAGCCACGGTGACCCCGACAGCTGCTGTGCAGGCTCCGCTGCCGGAGGTTTCCTTGCCTGTTGCTATGCCGCCGCCTGGTTTACCTGCTCCTGCTGCAGCCCCGGACTTCCGGTGTCCCAAGAGCTCGCCGCTAGACCTAACTCCTGTGCAGAGGATGCTGCCGGTTCCTGCCCCGCCTCCTGTTCCTGATTTCGTTGCCGCTCCAGCCTTGGTACCAGTTCCTGCTGCTGTCGTTCCTGTATGTGGTGTTGCTGCTCCGACCCCAGGTCCTTACGGACAGGTGCAGTTGGGCCCTGTTGCTTCGGCAACTGCCCCCGGCTCTGTCCTGGATGGAAGACCTGACAGTGGTGTTGAGGAAGCTGACGAAGAGGAAGAGGAAGAGGAGGAAGGTGTCGTCTACGTCTTCATCTTCATCTTCTTCTTCATCGTCGCCTGCCGCCGCTTACCCTTCAACTTCTAAGGCCTCCAAGCCGAAGAAGAAGAAGAAGGCTGCCTCCTCCCCCCCTAAAAAGTTTCGTGCCGTGACTTCTAAGGGCCCATCCCGCTCCGGTGGGATGGTTTGGGAAAAAAACTTCCGTTGGTCCTCCTGTTCCTTTGGGAACGGGGCCCGTATCTCCTTCCGCAAGGAGAAGAAGATGGGGACCGAAGGAGTTTCGGCTAACACCAGCACCTCCTCACCTGGTGCCAAGAGTCACCAAGTGTTCGATCACCTGCCAAGACCCAGGCATCCGAGTTCTCCCGGTGCCAGGATCCAGGCACAGGACGGAAGACTGGAGGAAGTCGCTCAGGCGACTCTCACCAGACCAGCGATCGCTGGTACTCAGGGTTGACGCGACGGTCCCCTCGGTCACCTGAACCTGCCTCGGCTGGTCCAAGCGGTGTGACGCGCCGTGAGGATATGCCTTGCTCCCACCGCGACAGTGGACTCTGCAGGTACCACCTGACTGCCCAACCTTCCTTCCGGGACCGGGCGGAGAGGGGGACCAGCAACAGCTCTTCTGACGCTCGGGACCGTCGCTGCTGTTCTCAGTCCAGCCGCTCTCCCCAGGAGAGGCTGCTCAACTAGGCCTGCAGACCGATCGCCTGCAGCCCCCTGGTTCTCCGGCGTAGAAACGCTGTTCTCACCCGAGTAACCAGGGCGGCTGGGCGTGAGGCAGCTCTGGGTCTTCGCAAAGGACCGGTGCGGAGTTCCCCCTCTCTCTTCCCATGAGAGATGGTGGACACTGCGGTAAAGACGGTGCACTTACGACAGTGACCATTTGGTACACCAGGCAGTCTCGAAGGCATCTGGGCAGCCTCAAGTTACTGCGGCCGAGCCTAAGAGTTTGGTTAGCGCTTCCTCTGCGGCCAAGACAATTGCATCGCCGAAGCCCAAAGGAAAGACTATGCCTTCAACTTCTTCAAGGAGCGACCGTCACCAGCCCTCCTCCCAGCTCTCCTTCTCACGAGGGGGGGCAGGGAAGAAGAAGTCGAAGAGAGGTGGGAAACGCTAGGACGGCTTGCTTCGCCCTCACCTGCTGCCGGAAGTGGGGGGGGTGCTGGCGAGCCATTGGGCAAAACATTGGCAGCGCTAACGGTGCGGAGACCTGGATAGTAAATGTTCTTCGGGAGGGATATTTACTACCCTTCAAGTTTCGGCCACCCCTCACCTCCAACCCAGTCATCTGCAAACCTAAGTTCCTGGCTCGACCAAGGATGATGCTGAGACAAATGAGCTGTGGAGATCGTTCAGGATCAGTCGCCGGGCTGTACAGCCCGCCTCTTCCTTGTGGAGAAGTCTTTCGGGGGGGTGGCGCCCGGTGATAGATCTCTCTCCCTTGAACCGATTCGTTCGCCAGACTCGGTTCACAATGGAAACAACACGTTCGGTGCTCGATTCCATCAGGGAGAACGACATCAAGTTTTCTGTGGATTTGAAGGACATGTATTTCCAGATACCCGTCCATCAATCCTCCAGGAAGTACCTCCACTGCATCCTCGACGGGACGGTGTACCAGTTCAGGGCACTTTGTTTCGGTCTCTCAACTGCCCCACAGGTGTTCACGCTGGTGTCGACTTGGGCCCACTGGGTAGGGATACGTCTCTTGAGGTATCTTGACGATTAGTTAGTCCTGGTGAGCTCCCGCTCGCAGTCGCTGCAGGACAGAGATCGACTCCTCGAATTCTGCCGCGATCTGGGAATCGTTGTGAATGTCTGCTGGTGTTGGACAAGGCCCCTCCCCACCCTCCTGGCCTTGAGGAAGATATCCTAGCGGAGTATTCCTTCGTCAAGATTCTTTTTCTTCCGCCCAACACCACCCCTCTCCTCCAGCCCATGGACCAGCAAGTGATAGCGAACTTTAAGAAGCTGTACACGAAACATCTTTTCAAGAGATGTTTTGACATCACCGATACCACAAACCTCACCTTGCGTGAATTTTGGAAGGAGCATTTCGACATCGACATTGCATCCAACTCATCGACCAAGCTTGGCAGGAGGTTTCGAGGCAAACCTTGAATTCCTCGTGGAGGAAGCTCTGGCCTGATGCTGTATCCGCCCGAGACTTCGAGGGAGGGATTCGACGTGGGTGAAGCTGGTGCTGCAGAGTCAGAAACAGTTGACGATCCCGAAACTGTTTCCCAACCAGATCTTGACGAGATCGTTGCACTCGGCAAGTCCATGGGGCTGGTCGTCGACGAGGACAACATCAACGACCTTCTCGTGGAGCACCAAGAGGAGCTTACGACGGATGACCTGAAGGAGTTGGAGGCCATGCAACATAACGTCGTTTAAGAGGAGTTCTCTAGCAGCGGCGAGGAAGAGGAGGAGGACCCTATGACAACGGCAGAAATTAAGGATGTTCTAGCCGCTTTTCATAAAGTGCAATTGTTTATAGAAAGAAGACACCCCGAAAAGGCTCACACAGGTCGTATGCTTGCGCAGTTCGATGACGTTTGCCAGAGTCGTTTCAGGAACATTGTGAAAAGTAGGCAGAAGCAATCTCCTTGGTATGTTATTTTTTAAAGAGGCCTTTAGCATTAGCAGGAGTAAGCAAAAAGGAAGAACCAAGTGATAAAAAACAGAAAGTTGAAAGCAAAAAGGAAGAACCAAGTGATGAAAAACAGAAAGTTGAAAGCAAAAAGGAAGAACCAAGTGATAAACAGAAAGTTGAAAGTGGTGATGAAGTTGAAATTCTGAAAAAAAAAAAAAAATAAAAAAAAAAAAAAAAACTACGTAAAAGTAAAAAAGTTAAAACAATCAAAAAAAGAAAAGAAAAAATTTAATTTTAGTTTTTGGTAAAGTTGTCTTACAGTTTTGTTAATGTGTTTCGTAAATTTTAGTTTATGTATGTTTTCCTTAAATTTTTTTATGTTTTCGTAAAGTAGTGTACATACGCACGTACGTATCTGCATTTGTCCTCCTCCTCCTCTGCCGCCACTTTCGGAGATAGCCTCACTCGAAAGGTAGCTTCCACATTTTATGTTACAGTAATAATATTTCTTGTACACTAATATACACTTTATTTACAGATTTTGCATTTTTATTCTTAATTTAGGTATTGAATGGTCCAAATTGTTGTAATATTTCATTGTTTATAGGTCAATTTAGCTTTATTATGAAATTTAATGGGGTGTTTTTGGAGGGCTTGGAACGGATTAGCCATTTTACATGTAAAATGTGGTCCAAGATACGAAAACCTCATGATACGAAGGGCGCCTCGGAACGGATTAATTTCGTATCTCGAGGTACTACTGTATTCCGTATCGGAACAAATAACAATTTGTCAAAAAATGATATTGTTATGTTACAATAGTTTTGTACATAATTACCTGGCAGATATATACTTAGCTATAGACTTCGTCGTCCCAACAGAAATTCAAATTTCGCGGCACACACTTACAGGTAGGTCAGGTGATCTACCACCCTGCCGCTGGGTGGCAAGACTAGGAACCATTCCCGTTTTCTAGTCAGATTTTCTCTTCCACCTGTCTCCTGAGGGGAGGCTGGGTGGGCGATTTAATGGTATATATCTGCCAGGTAAGTATGTACAAAACTTTATTGTAACATAACAATATCATTTTTGTACATTCAACTTCCCTGTCAGATATATACTTAGCTGATTGGCACCCTTGGTGGTGGGTAAGAGACAGCTAACTACCGAAATAGACAGGTAAAACAACAATACGTTGTAGGTAATAATAAAAAACCTTGGTTCCTACCTGATTAGGCGGAAGACTTCGTGGCTACTGCCCAGGAGTCTTCTTCGCCTCAAGAGCCTCAGCGAGGTAGTGACCTCATGCTAAGAGTTCTTGTGGGTCTATCAATGGGGTCTTATCCACTTACTCGACAGAGCCTGAGGATCTTTGTCAACGGGTGCCTAATGGCAAATCAAGGAGCACAACACCGATCCTGATCACCTGATCCTAACACCCAGGTTAGTACTACGATTGAAAGGAGTTATCCCCGAACATCCTTTCAAGCAACCCTAAAAACTCAACACCACAAATTAAAAAACACAACTAATAATTAAGGATCATTATCAGCCCCCTTTCCCAGCACCGAATCTGCAGATACGTACGGACCAAGAGAAAAACATTTCTTGTACGTTACCCTGGATCCTTCAGGTAATGAGACGCAAAGACTGAGTTGCATCTCCAGTAAGTCGCATCTCCAGTAAGTTGCATCAATAGACATATTCCTATGAAATGACAATGAATAGTAATGGCTCTTACCTCATGAGCCTTTACTCTGAGCAGCCTGAAGGAGTCATCTAGGCATTTATCATGAGCCTCTGTTATCACACTTCTTACAAAGAAAGCTAAAGCATTCTTGGACGTGGGTCTCTTCGAGTCCCTTACCGCACACCAGAGACTCTGTTGACAACCCTCAAGCTGATTCTTCTTACGAAGGTAAAACATAAGAGCCCTGACTGGGCAAAGAGACCTATCTATCTCTTTCCCTACCAGGTTAGAAAGCCCTTTCACTTCAAAGCTCCTGGGCCAGGGCTTGGAAGGGTTGACGTTCTTAGCCAGAAACAATGTCTGGAAAGAACAGATAGCAGAATCTCCTCTAAAGCCAACACGAGAATCTAGAGCGTTTAGTTCGCTCGTTCTCTTGGCAGTAGCAAGGGACAAAAGGAAAATACACTTCCTCGTGATATCTCTAAACGAGGCAAGGTGAGGAGGTTCAAACTTGTCCGAGGTCAAGAATTTCAGAACCACGTCAAGATTCCAGCTAGGAGTTTGAGGAGTTCTAGACTTGGAAGTCTCGAAAGACCGTATAAGATCATGCAGATCTTTATCCTCAGCTATTTTTAGGCCCCTATTCCTAAAAACAGCGGATAACATACTCCGGTATCCTTTGATGGTGGATACTGCTAAGTTCAATTCCTCTCTAAGGAAAATAAGGAAATCGGCAATGTTGGTCACAGAGGTATTGGAGGAGGACAGCTTCTTTGATCTACACCATCTCCTAAAGACTTCCCACTTCGACTGATAAACCCGCAGGGTGAAGACCTGCGGCTCTAGCGATAGCCACTGGCAGCTTTTTGCGAAAAGCCTCTCGCTCTGACGAGTCTTTCGATAGTCGAAAGGCGTCAGGGAGAGAGCGAGGAGGTTTTTGTGAAACCTCTCGAAGTGGGGTTGTCTGAGCAGATCTGTCCTGTTTTTGGAAGAGATCTGGGGAAAGTCCACCGTCCATTGTTCCAGTACCTCTGTGAACCAATCTTGAGTGGGCCAAAGGGGCGATGAGCGTCAATCTCGTTCCCTTTGAGGCCACGAACTTTCTTAGCACTTCCCCCAGAAGCTTGAATGGGGGAAAGGCGTAACCGTCTATGCCCGACCAATCTAGGAGAAGGGCATCGACCACTATGGCTCTGGGATCCTCGACTGACGAGCAGAAGTTGTCTATTCTTCTGGAGAGGAACGTGGCGAACAAGTCTATCTGAGGCCTCCCCCACAGGGACCAGAGCCTTTGACATACTTCTGAGTGGAGGGTCCACTCTGTAGGAAGGACCTGGTTCCTCCTGCTCAATCTGTCTGCTCTTACGTTCCTCGTTCCTTGGACGAATCTCGTAAGGAGGGTAATGCCTCGTTCCTCTGCCCAGATCAGCAGATCTCTCGCCAGTTCGTAGAGTGAGAACGAATGGGTCCCCCCTGCTTTCGGATGTAAGCCAGAGCCGTGGTGTTGTCCGAGTTGACTTGGACCACCACGCCTCTGACTTCGGATTCAAAGAACTTTAGGGCTAGATGTATAGCCAAAAGTTCTTTGGAGTTTATATGCCAGGACACCTGTTCCCTTGTCCAGGTGCCTGACACTTCCTTTGTTCCCAGAGTTGCTCCCCATCCTGTCTCCGACGCGTCAGAGAACAACACTCGGTTGGCGCTCTGAATGGCAAGGGACAAGCCCTCGTTCCTCTTGAGAGGGGTCAACCACCCATTTTAAGTGATCTTTGACCTTTTTGGAGAATTGGGGAAAGAGTCCTGCAGTTGTCCTGTCTTCCAATTCCATACCCTCTGTAGGAAGAATTGTAGGGGCGAATGTGAAGCCTCCCAGGGAAAAGGAACTGCTCCAGCGAGGAAAGGGTCCCCCAGTAGGCTCAACCATTCCCATCGCTGAGCTGGTTCTGGCTGGGGATCATCTGGGACTTCTCGAGGTTGACGAGCAATCCGAGAGACCGTATCAGATCTAACATTGCCAAGTCCTCCAAACACTGGCTTTCTGACTTGGCCCTGATGAGCCAATCGTCCAAATAAAGGGAGATGTTGACTCCCTTCAAATGAAGCCACAATGCTACGTTTCTCATCTGGGTCGTGAATACCTGAGGAGCTGTAGACAGGCCGAAGCACAAAGCCCTGAACTGGTAGATCCTGCCCTGGATCATGAAACGAAGATATTTCCTCGACGCAGGATGATGGGAAACATGGAAATAAGCATCTTGTAAATCTGGGAGGGAACCATCCAATCTCCGGGACGTAGAGCCGAAAGAACCGAGGCGGTCCGTTTCCATGGAGAATTTCTTCTTCTCCACGAAACGGTTCAGAGCACTCACGTCTAGTACCGGCCTCCACCCCCCTGAAGCCTTCGGGACCAGGAAAAGGCGATTGTAAAAGCCTTGGGAGTGGGGATCTTGCAATAACTCGATGTCCTCCTTGTTCCACATCTGAGCCACCATATGTAGGAGAGTTTCTCTCAGGGCAGGGTCTTTGTACTTCGCGGACAGTTCCCTTGGTGTCGAAGTTAGCGGAGGTCTGTCCCTGAAGGGGATGAGATATCCCTTCCTCAGAACCGATAGTGACCAGAGTCGGCTTCTCTCATGGCCCAGCTTCTGCGTACTTGAGGAGCCTGGCGCCCACTGTGTTTGGAGGACTTTTAAATCACTTGCCTTTCTTGAAAGGCCGGAAGGCTGACCTTCCTCGCTTCTCAGAGCTTTTTCTTTTAGAGGGGGTCGTGTAGCAGGACCTCCTCGAAAGGGCGGCTGAGGAGCACGAGTTCCTTCTTACCGGATGCACAGCAGGGCGGTTCTTCTTGGCCGATTGCACAAGAAGATCCTGAGTCGCCTTCTCAGTGAGTGAGTGAGAAATATCTCTCACTAACTGAGAAGGGAACAGATGATCCGACAAAGGAGCGTAAAGCAAGGAAGCTCTCTGAATCGAAGAAACAGGTTTCGTTAGGAGCGAACTGAAAACTGATCTCTTTTTGAGAATTCCAGTTCCAAAGAGGGAGGAAACCTCACCCGAGCCGTCTTGAACCGCTTTATCCATACAGGATAAAATACTGTGGAGAACTTCTGGGCTGAGAATATCAGGGTCTTGGGTCTTCTTAGCCAACACCCCAAGGGACCAGTCCAGGAAGTTAAAAACTTCTAACACATGGAAAAGTCCCTTGAGGAGATGGTCTAACTCCGACATGCCCCAAGTCGTTCTCGCAGAAGACAAGGCGTGTCGTCTTGAAGATTCAACAAGACTAGAGAAGTCTGCCTCTGCTGACGAAGGGAGAGCCAGTCCCATGGCTTCCCCCGTCTCATACCAGATGCCTCTCCTCCCAGAAAGTCTGGAGGGGGGGCATGCAAAAACAGTCTTCCCTGCTTCTTTTTTAGAGCTCAGCCAAGATCCAAGCGACTGAAGGGCCTTCTTCATTGAGATGGCAGGTCGCATCTTCAAGAAGGACGAGGACTTAGAGGTCTTAATGCTAGAAAATAGCGAACGCGGAGAAGGAGGAGCGGCAGGGCTGAGAGAATCTCCGAACTCTTGGAGTAATAAGGCAGCTAAGGTCTTATAGTCTGAAAGACCCGCATTAACAGGAGATTCGTCGTCCGACACTACTTCTAGATCATTACCAGCTGTAGGGGAACGCTCACGCTTAGAGGTTAAGTCCTCTGCAGAAGTCCTTCGTTCTTGAGGAGAAGGGCTTCTAGCTGGGGGAAGAGCTGTCCGAGAAAGGAGCTCTAGGTACAGAACGAAGCAAATAGGGCTCATGGAAAGGTCCTCAGGCTTGGAAGGAGCTAAGATACCCTTCGTCTTAGACTCATGTGAAGTCCGATGTTCGGAAGTAGAAACTTGCTTGTCTGGCGACAATATCCAAGAAGAAGCCTCGCGCTTGGAAGGCGCCTCACGCCTGGCTGGCGCCTCGCGCCTGGCTGGCGCCTCGCGCCTGGCTGGCGCCCTCGCGCCTGGCTGGCGTATCGCTTCTGGTTGGCGCCTCACTCCTGGCTGGCGCCTCGCGCCTGCTGGAAGGAGCCTCGTCTCTGGAAGGCGCCTTGCGCCTGGCTGGCGCATCTCGCTTGTCTGGCGATTCGATCCTGGAAGGAGCCTCGCGCCTGCTGGAAGGAGCCTCGCGCCTGGAAGGTACCGCGCCTGGCTGACGCATGTCGCTTGTCTGGCGATACGATCCTGAAAGGAGCCTCACGCCTGGCTGGCACTTCGCACCTGACTGGGGAAAAGTGGCTGGCTGGCGCCGAGTGGCTGGAAAGCGGAATGCGTCAAGAGTGTGGCAGGCGCTTGGACAAATCCTCATGTTTCTTGGGCGTTTCATGATCGGAAGGGGGCGAGGGCTCGGTCGCTAAGCGTTCCCAAGCCTCGTGCTTCCGAGGAGACGAGAGAGAAGCAGGGAGATCAAAGGACCTCTCTAGAGAGCGAGGAGCTGTAGAGAGGATCTTGGAGCAAGGGACCTCCAAGTGACGAGAGGATCTCTTAATAGGAAGAGAGGTGTCTTTCCTACGAGGAGGATCCTTAGAGAGCACCCAAACCAGGGAAGAGATCTGCTCTTGCATGTTCAAGAGGATCCTGGTGGTAGCTACATCCCTTTCCTTGTCAGAAGGAGGGGATGGGGGTCTGAAGGAGGTAGGGGACTCACAGCCGAAAGCGGGCGAAAACAGGGCTCTCTTAGCTCTCTTCTTGTCCAACAGCGAATCTTCTGGGAAGCGCTCAGGACTGGAATCAAGCGTAGGCGCTTTCCAGCTCCTCTTCAGCGGACGTGATTGCTCGGTCGAGCTCCATCCGTGCCTGGGCGACGAGGAACTCGGAGGACAAGAAGCACTCTCGAAGGACGCTTTACAATAGCGATCCCTGGCAGTCTGAGACAAAACAGATCCTGCCGAAGGGACGCCTGATCGGTGGGGATCCTCCACAACCTCCGTAAGGCTTTCGACATTTCCTTTTCCTCTGCCCAGGAACTTGGAAGAGTCTAGCCTGGAGCTTGCAGAGCCGATCAGACGCCCCCTCCACTGCACTGGGACACTAACATCACTGTCCACTGCACTATTCACTGCATTATCACTATGCTTTCCTTCAAAAGCTGCCATCTTAAGTTCCATCCTTTTAAGGGCAGCTTTCAGATCTGCGAGTTCCGAAGCCGAATCTGCAGTTTCTGTGAAGGGAGAAGGGGCTGATACCGAGGGAGAAGGTGCAATTACTACATGAGGGGTAGGAGCTACCAAGTCAGAAACTGGCTCGTTTGAACGAGATCTACTTAAGCTTCTGGAGGAAGCTTTCCTTGCTCTATCTTTCTCTAACTTCCTTAAATAGGAAGTTAGAGTCTTCCACTCTTCTGCACTCAAGCTCTCACACTCTTTGCACGTGTTAGAAAAAGAACATTCGTACTTCTTACAGCGCTTGCATACAGTGTGAGGATCTACCGAAGCCTTCGGTAGTCTCACGTTACAGCCCTCATTCACACAAACTCTCACTACATAACCAGTGTCAGACATCTTAAAGAAAAATCCAAATCGAGTTCAAGAAACAGTCCACTAAAGCGTATGCCAAACCAACGATCCAATACGTCACCAAATGTGTCAGTCAGGAAGATCAAAATCTGCAGCACTCCATAATACAATTAAATACAACTCTACAGGCTGTTGCTATTTTAGTCATCTTGGAAAAGAGGATAACAGTCTGCTCCTTATACCTTCCACCAGATCTTGTTTTTAACAGTGAAGATATTCAGTCCTTAATTAACCAACTTCCAGCTCCTTTACTTCTCCTAGGTGATTATAATGCCCACAGCCCCCTTTGGGGAAGTCGGTTTCTAGACAGTAAAGGGAAATTAATTAAAGATGTTATTAATAGGAATGATGTTATCCTATGTAATAATGGGTCAATGACTTTCCACAGCATTCATGATCATCATTTCTCTGCACTGGACCTTAGTATCTCTTCAACAAGTATCTACCTTGATTTTAGTTGGTGTGTTAACGAGAATTTAAATGGGAGTGATCATTACCCGATCCATTTGAAATATGCTGTGAATGGTCCATCGGAAGTTTTACCGAAGTGGAAGGTAGATTAGGCAGATTGGGATAAATTCAGTAAGGGTGTCATACTAGATAGGGAGTTTGAGTCATTTCATTCTCATCTAGATGCTTATGGTTACTTTATTGAATCTACTCTGAAGAGTGCTGAAGGCTCGATTCCCAAAACAAAAGGTAAACCTTGTAGACCTGCAGTTCCCTGGTGAAATGAGACTTGTGGTATTCTGAGGAAAGTTACTAGGAAGTGCTACAGACGTTACAAAACTAGTGGTTCTCCTGTCTAAATTAATTTACAAACGTGCTTTAGCCAAGCAACGGCGCTTTTATAAGAGAGCCAAAAGAGAAAGTTGGCTTTACCATATTAGCCCTCTTACGCCGAAGCCCTAAAAACCAAAACGTCTCCCGTATGCCGAGGCGGGTTTGGAGTGAGCGTGGAAGCGGAAAAAATAATTTTTTCAAAAAATCACAGCACGCTTAGTTTTAAAGATTAAGAGTTCATTTTGGCACCTTTTTTTGTCATTGCCTGAAGTTTAGTATGCAACCATCAGAAAAGAAAAAAAGTATCATTATCATATATAAATAATGCGATATATGATAGCGACAAAAAAAAAATTCATACATAATTGTATTCAAATTGTATTCATTGACCGAATGTTGAAATTTTTATATATATATTTTTTATATGCAAATATTGCAAAAATGAGAAAAGCTACAACCTTAAAATATTTGTTTGTTTGTTTTTCATTTTTATAAATTGCGCACATTTTCATATATGAAACTATAAAACGCCTAATATGAAAGGAGAAAATATTAGGAGAATGCAATGTACGCATTTTGGAGATTTGCGGCCGCGAATCGGCGCGCGGAGGAGGGAAAGAAAGTTTTTTTTTTTAATTCACCATAAATCTAATTATTGTGCTAGACACTTCGAATTTGTTTCAAAATGAAGATAAAGGACTGTATATTACTAGATTGTAAGAGGTTTAGCTTACAATTGCGTTTTCGACTATTTCATTAGAGTCAAGTTGAACCGAAACGTAGTTTTTTTCTATTTATCGTGATTTATATGCAAATATTTTGAAAAAGAGAAAAGCTACAACCTTCAATCATTTATTGTTGTATTCTACATGAAATTGAGCACATTTTCATATATAAAACTTTATGTAATGGCTACTTTTAAATGGTGCAAACATTTCGACAATCGCAAGAAAAAATGTCTGATTTTTTTCGGAAGAGTTACCGCGCGGACGTAAGGAAAATGTTTTTTTTTTTTTTTCATAAATTCACCATAAATCGAAATATTGTGTTAGAGACTTCCAATTCCTTGCAAAATGAAGGTAAATGATTGAATATTACTAGAATATAAGAGTTTTAGCTTACAATTGCGTTTTTCGACCATTTCGGTAGAGTCAAAGTTGTCCGAAGGTTGAAATTTTTGCACTTATCATTATTTATATGAAAATATTTCAAAACTGATTAAAGCTACAACCATGGGTTGTGTTTAGTTTTATTGTGCATGAAATTGCGCACATTTTCATATATAAAACTTTATGTAACGGCAAATTTAAAATGGTGCAAACATTAGGACAATCGCACAAAAAAAACTTATTCGAAGAGCTACCGAGCGGACGTAAGGAAAAAGTTTTTTCATAAATTCACCATAAAAATCGAAATATTTGTGCTAGAACGTCCAATTTTTTATTTTGCAAAATGAAGGCAAATGAATTGACTTTACTAATAATTTAAGAGTTTTTTAGCTTACAATTTCGTTTTTTTCGACCATTTTCGGTAAGTCAAGTTGACCAAAGGAAAGTTTTTTTTTTAAATTTTGGCACATTGCTACAATCATGAGTATTTTATTGTTGTATTCTACATGAAATTGCGCACATTTTCATGTATAATACTTCATGTAACGGATAATTTAAAACGGTGCAAAAATTATGTCAAAGTGACGAAATAATTTTTGAGATGTGTCACTGATACTTTTTAGTGCGATAAGAAAGAAATTCGCGCTTGCGCGCCTGCGCGCCTGCGTAACAATTGTAAACAAAACAACGCCTTGATCCGTGAACTCCCAGCATCCCCCAAGGCGCGTGATTCAAAAGTTTTCGGCTGGTAGGCCTATAAGTATTTTTCTGCAAATTTAAAAAAAACTTTTTTGAGTCGACGTCTAATACGTCCAATCGGCATACGGGAGACATTTTGACTCGACGTTTAATACGTCCAATCGGCGTAAGAGGGTTAATGGAATAAACTCAAGGACTCCACTGAAAGTGGTGTGGCGCAAAATAAGGAAACTGAGTGTGAAATTTGTTGCGTCACCGTTACCCTCATTAAAAATAAATGAGACACTGATCACAGAGCCCACTGAAAGTTTGCCAATGAGCCTGGCAGGAGAACACTTTCTGAAGTTTCCAGCGGCCAAGAATTATTCTCGAGAATTTAAAAAAATTAGGAATTCTGAAATGATTCTGGAATTCGATTCAGGAAAATCTGAACCATACAACTACAGGTTTTCCTTGAGAGAATTACAGGAGGCGCTCTCCTATAGTGAATCCACAACTCCAGGTGAGGATACAATCATATATGGAATGCTTAAACACCTCCCAGACGATGCCAAAAAATATTTACTGAAGATTATTAACAAAATATGGGAAACTGGAATTTTACCCAACGACTGGAAAATATCCATAGTTGTTCCAGTTAAAAAGCCTAATAAAGATGCTTCCCTAGCCACCAGCTATAGGCCAATAGCTCTAACCAGCTGTGTGTGTAAGCTGATGGAGAAAATGATAAATACTAGACTAGTTTGGCACTTAGAAACTAAAGGATTAATATCACCATTTCAATTTGGTTTCAGGAAAAACCGCTCCACCCTTGATCCATTGCTGAGGCTGACAAACCAAATCCAGCAAGGATTTGCCAAACAATGTCAGACACTGCCTGGAGAATTGGCATCATGAAAAAATTGCACAATATGGGCATATGTGGAAGAATGATCAGATTTATATATTCCCTTTTAATGGACAGATTTTTTAAGGTAAATAAAAGTGGGAAACTCTTTCTCCCAACCTTTTGTGCAGGAGGAAGGAGTTCCCCAAGGAACCGTTTTAAGTGTAACACTTTTCAGTGGCAATAAATAGTGTGGTTGAAAAAATCTTGCCTCCTGTCAATGCACCCCTTTTTTGTTGATGACATTGCAATATACTGCACAGGATATGATTCATTGTCAGTATGTAAACATCTGCAAAGGTCTATTAACGCAATTACTAAGTGGGCTGATGAGAATGGTTTTAAATTCTCCTCTTCTTAAAAACCTTAAAACAGTGCAGTAAGATTTACCAGATGCCGGCGTGTGGAAGAAGTTCCCACACTTAGTTAGTTTAAAGGATCTATCATTCCTTATGAAAGTGAAGTAAAATTTCTGGGGATGATTATTGACCACAAATTAACATGGGCCAGCCACATAAATGCCCTAAAGATTAATGTGGAAAAATCTTTGAATATTTTAAAGGTTGTTTCTGATTTTAGTTGGGGGCTGATAAAAAATCCCTTTTGAGGCTATATGACTCACTGTGTCGCTCCAAGCTAGACTATGGCTGTCAGGTCTATTCCTCAGCTTGTAAAACCAAGCTAAAGGAATTGGATGTTGTACAGAACATGGGGTTGAGAACATGCTCAGGGGCTTTTAGAACTTCTCCTGTTGAAAGCATGTATGTCGACACAGATCATCTTCCCCTTGATCTAAGAAGGCAAGAGCTAGGGTTGCGGTACGTGGCTAGAATGAAAAGTGCTCCCAAAAATCCCTCCTTTCAAGTACTTAAGGAAACAGACTCGCGGAATTTCTCTGGTACAAGAGCTTCTAAACCATTCCAAATTCAACTTAATGAGGATGTTAGGGATAACCATCTCAAATCCCAGAAAGTCCTAGAGGTAAACATCCCGTAAATCCTTCATGGCTTATTCCTGAAGCATTAGTATGCAAGAAACCATATAAGAAGAAGGATTGTACTGAAGAAGAGATTAGGGGAAAATTCTTAAAGCACGATGTTACCCATGCCAATTATGTGAAGATTTATACAGATGGATCAAAGTCGGATAGTGGTGTTGGGTGTGCTGTTATTCTTGGTGACACAGCATATAGTACAGCTAAATTACCCGACTTTGCATCAATATTTACTGCCGAATTAACAGCCGTAGTCTCTGCCTTAGATTTAGTTCTTCAAAGTAGTGACACTAATTTTGTCATATACTCAGATTCTAAAAGCACTTTAGAAGCTATCAAAAGATTTAATAGCTTTCATCCGTTAATCCAAAAACTTCAGGAGTCGCTTTTTTGTATATATTGTCTGTGTAAGTCAGTCTCTTTCTGTTGGGTTCCTTCTCACGTGGGGATTCACAGAAACGAGACTGCAGACAGGGAAGCAAAAGCTGCTAGCACTTTGCCAGAAACAACCTTCAGGAAAGTGCCTCATACAGACCTAAAAGGTCCTATTAGGTCTTATGTATTAAGGAAATGGCAAGAAAGGTGGACTTCTCCTCTTCTTGCCAATAACAGTAAGTATAGAAGTATTAGGAAAAATACACAGCCATGGCCTTCGTCATTCCACCTTGACAGACGAGCAGAGGTTATTTTAACGAGGTTAAGGATTGGGCACACTTATTTAACCCATCAGTTTATTTTAGAAGGAAGCAGCCCACCAGTGTGGGCTTACTGTGACGAGATACTAACAGTGGAGCACATTCTGATGGTTTGCCCCAGATATTTTAACCAAAGGGAAAGATATTTCTCAAATCTTGGGAGATGAAGCAGACATCTCCTTTTTAAAGTGTATAGAAATTTTTAATAATATTAAGATAATTTTTTTATATATCATATACAGATTTTTAAAGACAATAAACTATTTTTAATACATATTACTCCATTCATTAAAATTCATATTTTTATACATTCAACTTACCTGTCAGATATATACATAGCTATTACTCCGTCGTCCGACAGAAATTCGAATTTCGCGGCACACGCGGCAGGTAGGTCAGGTGATCTACCCCCCCGCCGCTGGGTGGCGGGAATAGGAACCATACCCGTTTTCTAATTCATATTTTTTATGTCGCTTGGAATGTAAACAACGTTTGCAGTTCCTCCTGATGGATTTTTTGTGTTTCATCGCCATCGATCGTCTGGGCTAACTTTTACAGGGAAGTAATGGATCTTTGGTTCGGCATACGCTTTTGTTAACTTTTAGAATTTTTTGATAAAAATTAACTCGAAAATTTAGAAGATTAGTGACGTGTAACTACCGAAGTTTTCGGTAGACACTCATCACTTTCACGAAAGTGAATTACTTATACTTTCATGAAAGGGAATTACTATTTATTTCATTCTTAATACAAATAAGTGTTAGAGTTTTGATTGAGGAAATGTATATTTCTTCCTAGGTTGGGGAAGTCAGAAAGTAACTATCCTTTAGAAGCTTTATTAGCTCTGTGTTAACGAGCAATTATAGTAGTAACAGTACTAGTAGTTGTTGCATCCTCATCACCTTTCTTACTCCGCAGAATCTACAATATCATATTTGCAAATTGTAGACTTTGGATATAGTTCAAATGCGAACTCTTAGAACGTAAGAAGTGAATATAGTGTTCCCCATTACAATGGAGGGGTGGCGTCTGATCGGCTCTGTCTCGCTCTCAGGTCTAGACCTCTTCCAAGCTCACAAGCCCAGAGGAGAAGGAATGTCGAAAACCGTAAGGAGGTTTCACAGAATCCCCACCGGTTCCCCAGGCGTCCCCTCTGGCAGGTTTCTGTAGAGCGTCCCAGACTGCCCAGGGATAGCCATTGGAGAAAGGCATCCTAAAAACAAGCTGTTTCTTTCTCCTTTTTATGCCTACGGTTCCTCGATGGATAGAAGAACTTCAAATGAATGAAATTGGCGAAGATCCTCGTATAATGCCTTCTGGTAGAATTATTCAAAATGAGAATGACATTAATCGATCCACCTTTCGGAATCAGGCGACGATTTAGCGCCTTCTAATATTAGAGATCATTCGATAACATTTGTGATAAAGTCATTGTTCGAACATTTTTTTTCGCAACTAGATGAGAGCGCTATCCCATGGGGGTATGAAATTGTTATTTCAACATAAAATTCCCCATCGGTGCATTTTTAGATATAAATCTATTATAATGAGAACGATTTAGATTGTTTGTCAATCGAATGAATTATATGGATCTCGTTGAGTGATAAAGCATATATGTATGACTTTTAAGCTTCTAGCTCCTACCATGCTTAGGACAAATCGCCTTAGGACTACGGTATGGCAGGCATAGACACTACCGAAATTTATGCTATAATGGTCAAGTGAAATCCTTACAAAAGATTCCTAAATTAATACGGTTTACCTTAATAGTAACAGTATTATAGAGGATTCTATTAAGCTAGAGTATGAGTTATATGATGCTATTGTGTCTTCGAGAATGATCGGAGCAGCATATCTTTTATTGGTGGATTGAGAGATAGGAATAGAACACCTTTTTCTTCGTGTTAGAAGAGGTTTCCATGAATTACCGGTACCCTTTTATTGGACTTTCCTAGGAAGGAATAGTTTAAAAAGAATTGTTTAGACGACACCTATTTAGTTTCTAGACTTGTCGAAGTCTCGTTAGCTTAATTATGCTTATATAAAAACTTCCTGAAGTTCGATAATAATTTATAAAGATTCCTTTATTTAATGGAGTAACTGGCAACTCTGGAAAGGGAAGGCCAGACTGCTTTCGCTTTGAAGACCAACGCAGTCGCAGTACCATCGTGTTCTCAGTCGTGAGAGGCCGTTTACAGCTCTCTCTCCTGCGGAATGGGATAACTAACCGTATCTCTTTCCTACAATCGTGGTCTTAGCCTCGTATTGAGGGAATACTGAAGCTATCATAAATAAAATATTGTCTGCCTTTTGTTAGGAATCTTTTAATAAGAAGGATATTACAACCTTTCAATGCTGTTTTACCGTAGGTAACATGATTAAAGGATTCTAATGCAGCAGAACATGATATATTTAATGCACTCATACTACGAAAGCATGGCTTATTAGAATACATACTTAGTGAGAAGAGAGATGTAATAGAGATTCACTTCAAGACTACGGTATGGTTAGTCTTTCGAGAAAGGACACAACCGTATTTAGAATCGGGATATTGCGCAGAAGTTGTATGAGTCGATGGGAAACATTCTTTTAGTGGGAATGGTTTCCCTGAATGGATTATACTACGTATATAAAAGTTTTTCATAATAAGAACGGAATTAACATATGAAAGGATGTCGGGTACCATAAAGACACAGATGTTCTGGCACATAACATAAAGATAATTAGTAGGAGGCGCCAGCCTGGTGCAGATGCGCCACCCTGGCGCAAGTTGCGCAAATTGCGCCAGCTTGGTGCAATAAGCCTAGAGCACCATCCAAAATATTTCTCGTTTGAGCGAGTTATTAAATAAAAGCAATGCAAGAATTTGCGAGTCCGTGAGAACCTCGATCGACGATAATAACTGTTAAAGTGTGTCTAACATTTATTGCAAAGAGTTGTGAGAACCTGCGAGAAGTCTTCTTCATAGATCTCTTAGCAAGAAGAAGACGAACAGTCTTCCTGTAGACCTGCTTCCTTTTCCTTTTCCTCAAACCATGCCATAGGAATCATAAGCGCCAGCCAGAACGCCTGGCTCTAACTAGAAAAATAATTAGTTTAATAGATATACCTTAGAGCAAATTATGCTTTCCTACATAGAGCTGGGAAGTTACTCAGTCCCTCGCACTGGAGTGGTCCTTCTCGTTCAGGAAAAAAGGGGGGGGGGATACGGAAGAATTAACCGAGGAAAGAATAATTCCCCTTCCGATATACTCATTAGAGACAAAATTGAGAAGAAACATCCAACTATGGAAGTACTGTAGAATTATAGGATTCTTACAGCACCTCTTCTTATTTTGATATCGAGATTTCCTGACCAAGGTTGCAAGTAATAGGCCATAAGCTCCAGCCAGGCTTTAACCAGGCGATAGGCGCCAACCAGGCGATAGGCGCCAACCAGGCGCGAGCGCCAGCTAGGCGCGAGGTGTCAGCCAGGCGCGAGGCGTCAGCCAGGCGCGAGCGTCCACCCGCCGCCGAGCGGCCACCAGCAAGACATCAGGATCTCCAATTTCTCAGTATTTGGAGATAGACTTTCAAGAGTTTCCTCTTTGAGAAACTGACACAAGATCAGTTTTTTCCTGACAGGGACACAAGTTGTCGCACAGGCGGCCGTGGCCCTTGTCAGGATTAACTGAAATTGCGGAAGTCTCTAACAAGAACAGACTTCTCATGTCAGGTAATATAGTGGTCGCGTGAGCGACTTCTTTCCTGGCAAGAGTTGTTGTTTTGGGAGAAACTCTTTTTGCCAGATCAACCCTCTACTGACAATTATTCTAGATATCGCACAGGCGAACGTAGTACGTGTCAGGATAAGTGGGTTCTTCTGCTTTATAGACCTTTACATGGTGAAGAGAATGATATCTTTAGAGGTCTCTCACTTTCCTCACCTTATGATACAAGTGATAGAAAATATATCGGACTCATAAGTTAATCTGGGTGCAGGTTTTTAGAAAGACCTTGGCAAACCCCGTTTTTATTGCACGTTTCGGCTAGTCCCTTGAACCAGCAGCTCCTCTTCTCCTCTTCATGTTATTAACAGGATGGTATATTATCCTACTCCTATGTAAACATATAACAAGGGAGACCTTGTAATGTTTTTGGTTCTGGAAAAGACTCGTAGGAGCTCTCAGTATTGGGTGAGAGGCTCTTTCAAGTATCTGAACCGTACATTACGGCCTGATGTCCTAGGATAGGAATCTTGAATGATTCTCCTCGATCCTGGATCAGTTAGTAAGAGAATAGGATAATAATAATTTGTTTTGCAGAATAACGATGATGGAATTTTTCCATTCTCTCGTTGCCCAGGCACGAGGACAGGAAGAAAGAATATAAGAGAGAAGTAGCAATATACGCCATCTTTATGTTATAGGAAGGGGAATAAAATTAGTCTTTTTCCCCTAAAAGATAACTCTTTACAGAATGTAAGACAAAGGGCGGCAAGAAAGAGTGGATATATGTTATGCCTCATTTTAGACTTAGAGAGGTTGGATTCTCAGAGGTCACGTTCTTCTCACAGCAGGTTTTGGAAGTCTTTTCCAAGACAGTCTGAATATTCTTTCAGCATCTATTTTAATGGACCTTAACAACCTCTCCACTCTGAGTCTGTCTGCGTGCAGACTGACCAGAAGTGGACATGAATGAGAGGATGTTTCAAGGTAAAGGACAGTAGTCATGGATAAGATATATAATTACTGCAGATCGTGCTTGAGGGAATGAGGAAACTGTCCTCTTGCGATACCTCTGTGAACCACATAGCGCTTTTTCTTCCCTTTCAGAGGGAAGAATTACCTTTGTATATATCTGCTATCAAGAATGCAGTAAAAAAGGCTATACTCTGTCTCTATAAAGGGAATTGGAGATAGCAGAGCATTAAGATCTTCGGGATCTTACACAAGACCTCTATACGACAAGACTTGGAGATCTTATAGTTACAATGGGATCCTATTTGGGCTCAGATTCCGTGTTCTGACAAGATGGAACTGCTCCTCATCAATGTTTCTCTTGGTACTAATCGACCAAAAGGACGAGTGAGATTTTGGGCTTGGAATCTGGAATAAAATTCTAGAAAGACTCGGCAATGGGTTCCTGCCAGCATGGTATGTGGCAAAAGAACTATAACCTTTTATTCCTGATCAACGCTTTCAGATAAAGGATTCGTGTCCAGGCAATGTATTTCCACGTTATCTACAAAAGAAGATAAGGTTTAAACGTTTGCTGACAGAGTCTTTGGAATACGATGAAGGCTCAAAACTACTTCCCAGAAGGTTCGAAGAGATATATTTAAAGAGCTAGAAATCGGGAATCCGGCCCCCAATTTCAGCTCAGAGTCTCCTTAAACTTCCAGGCTCTTTCTCTGCCTTCCGTGCAATGATAGGGAAGATTTTGCAACGAGAGAACTCGTCAACATGTAAAGGAGTGCTCGTTAGCAACTGAAGTATCAAGTATGATCCTCCTCAGAAGACTGGTCTCTCGGACTATTAGATTTCCCATCGTCTACTGGATTAGCCGACTAAAATTACCCTCCCCTTGTTGCAGAGGCCATAAGCTCAAAGTGAAAGAATTTCTTCCACCCTTTTCCTTTCTCCTGATAAACGATTGTGGATGTTCAGACTTTCGGACAATGTAGCGCCAATCAGGCGCCAATGCGCCGAAACAGGCGTAAAGACGCCAGAGCAAGACAGTCCAAATAAACACTGTCATTGTCTGATGAAGGAGAAGGAGTAGGCCTCCAATCTGGCGCAGATGCGCTAGAGGCGAATAAATCAGGCAAATAAAGTGTCCGAGGTGGGGGTGACATCGCCAGTTTTTCATCGAGACTCTTAACAAGCTCAAATCTCCAGCAAGTGGGGAGAAGTCAGCCAGGCGCGAGGAGCCAGCCAGGCGCGAGGCGCCAGGCAAGCGAAGACCACCCAGACGCGAGGCGCCACCCAGACGCGAGGCGCCACCCAGACGCGAGCGCCAGCCAGGCACGAGACGCCAGGCAGCGACGGACCAGCTAGCGCCAGCCAGGCGCGAGAGCCAGGCAGGCGCGAGGCTCCAGGCAGGCGCGAGGCGCCAGCCAGGCGCGAGGCTCCAGCGAGGCGCCAGTCAGGGGCGAGGCGCCAGGTTCTCTAGCCAGGCGCGAGTGAGGCGCCAGCCAGGTGCGAGGCGCAAGCCAGGCTCTGGGCTTCATCCAGAAGAGATCTGTGCAAAGAAAGCCCTGGTCTTCTTTGGAAGAGTGGAATCTCTAAAGCACTTCTTGAGTAACTGATGTTTCCCTTCAAACAGCTAAGAATTAAAAGCGCTTGAAGTGCGAGCTTTTAACAATTCTTGTTCTTTCCATAACAATATGTCGTGAGAGTCATATTAGCTGTAATAACGGGAGATGCAACTCTGTGTTGACTTCTCTTTGCACGAAGAGATCAAGTGGGCCTATGAGAGATCCTTCTCTCTTTGTTATACGTGTCCACGGATGCGTTGCTGGGATAGGGAGCCGACACTGATCCTTAACTAGTGAATTAAAAAAAAAATTTTAATTTTAACATAAGTGTATTATTTTCTGGGGTTATTTGAAATGAGGTTGGGGATAGCTCTTTTCAAATTAAGCACAAACCCTCGTGTTAGGATCAGGTGATCGGGATCGGTGTTGTGCTCCTTAAATTATGCTAATAGGCATTGGTGTATTGTCATGTAAGTGGATAAGACCCCATTGACAAATGACCACTAGATTCTGTCAAGTAAGTGGATAAGACCCCATTGACAGATCTACAAGAACTCTTAGCCATAGGTCACATCCTCGCTGAGGCTCTTGAGACGAAGCAGACTACTAGCAATAGCTAGGAAGTCGACCCTTCGTCTAAAAAAACACATAGGAACCAAGGTTTTATTTATTTATTTACCTACAACGTATGTTGTTTACCTGTCTATTCAGTAATAGCTGTCTTTTACCCTCCACCAATGGTGTGAATCAGCTATGTATATATCTGACAGGTAAGTTTGAATGTATAAAAAATGATATTGTTATGATACAATAAAGTTTTATACATACTTACCTGGCAGATATATACAATTAAATGGCCCACCCAGCATCCCCTCAGGAGACAGCTGGAAGAAAAAATATGAATTAGAAAACGGGTATGGTTCCTATTCCCGCCACCCAGCGGGGGGGGGGTAGATCACCTGACCTACCTGCCGCGTGTGCCGCGAAATTCGAATTTCTGTCGGACGACGGAGTAATAGCTATGTATATTGCTGCCAGGTAAGTATGTATAAAACTTTAACTTGTATCATAACAATATCATTTTTAATTTATTTATTAGCCACATCTACTTTTATAAATCATTTCCTTCACTAATTCAGTAATTCATTTACAATATTTTCAACTTATTTAACCTTCATTACGGTGCTGAATGGCCTTCTTGGCCCCAGTGCCTGGGCTTTAGCTTTAAATATCATACATCCATCCATCCAACAAGAGGGGGGAAGTGGAAGCCAAATAGAGACAAACCCATGACTTCATATTGCCTCTTGCAATAGGAACAATTTCTTGCTTGCTAGTTTTAAGGGGTACGCTGGCCTCCCTCTTATTACTTGGGTCCAGAGGTCTGGCCATTGATCCTGCGGTACATACCCCGATCATTGAGCAGAGGCTAGGATCCCTCCCTCTGCTCTTACGACCAGGGAGGGAACCAATTGGTTGGACGAACACCAGTCTGTTCATTGACTCAGATTCCACCCACCAAGAAGTGAGTCTTCCAATGTTTTTTTTTTTAAAGGACCGATGGTTTGTATTACATATCGGAACAAATAACAATTTTGTACATAAACTTTCCTGTCAGATATATACTTATGCTTTAGACTCCGTCGTTCCCGACAGAAATTCAAATTTCGCGGCACACGCTACAGGTAGGTCGGTGATCTACCGCCCTGCCGCTGGGTGGCAGGACTAGGAACCATTCCCGTTTTCTAATCAGATTTTCTCTGTCGCCGGTTCCGACAACTCCTGTTGTTGGTTCCTCCTGATGGATTTCGTTTTTCGTTTGCCGTGGATCTTTTCACTGTCTTTTGGTGACGTATTGGATCTTTGGCTTGGCATACTTATTAATATATATATATATATATATATTTTTTTTTTTTTTTTTTTTTTTTTTTTTTGCGTCAGTTGCTAGTACTGTCGTTAGTTTATGTGATTAAATGTATATCGTTAGACTACCAAACGAGTGGTTCGGTAGATCCTCACACTGTAGGTTTGATTTTTGTTTTTCATGAAACTACAGCTCTTTTGTATCAGTCAATTATCGTTCTGTTTACATTTACTGATTGTCAGTCATTATTACAAAACTTTCGTAATAATGACTGTATTCGTTTGCTGTATGTAGTGAATTTGCTGTATTACAGTGGATGTATACATTTTTGGTATACATTTACTGTAATAATGACTGTATACATTTACTGAATGTCAGTCATTATTACGAAACTTTTGTTTTGATGTAATTCATTAGATAACCTTCATTGCTGAAGTTTCATTAGAAAAGCTTGAGTAGGTCTCGTTCTAATGAGCCAGTTAGTGAGACTATAGCACCTTTCCAGGACACAGAACCTGCAGATTCGTCTAAATGGAATTAGCGGATTTGAAGGATGCCCTCAAAAGATGGAGCTCAAATGCGAGCTTTTGAAGGTAAGCGCAGTACAGTGAATAGTGATTTCAGTGTCCCCAGGTGTGTGGAGGGGTCGTCTGATCGGCTCCCGTAGCGCTTCCAGGCCTAGACCTCTTCCAAACTCCCAGACCCAGTGGAGGAGGAAAGTCGACAGCCACTGGTCAGGCGTACCTTCGGCAGGATCTGTGTCGTCCCAGACTGGCAGGGATCGCCGTTGCAAAGGCATCCTGAGAGAGTGCTCCTCGTCATCCGATTCCGCTTCGCCCAAGCGCGGCTGGAGCTCGGCCGAGCAGTCGCGGCCTATGAAGAGGAGTTGGAAAGCGCCCTCCTTGGATTCTAGCCCTGAGCGCTTCCCAGAAGGTTTGCCTGTGGATAGGAAGAGAGGCCTGGAGAGCCCTGTTTTTTTTTGCCAGTTTTGGCTGCGAGTCCCCTTCGTCCTCTCCAGACCACCTTCCCCTTCGTCTGACAAGGTACAGGAAGATTCTACGACTAAGATTCTCCGTAACAGGAAGGACACTTTTCTTCCAGTTAAGAGATCTTCTCGTTCCCTGGACGTTCCATGCTCCAAGCTCCTCTCCACAGCTCCTCATTCTCAGAGGAGTTCCTTCGATCCTTCCTACTTTCTCGCTCGCCTCCTCGGAAACACGAGCTCGGGAACAGTTAGCGACCGAGCCCTTTGTCTCCTTCCGATCACGAAGCCCCACCAGGTACGAAGCTCAAGCGAGGCGCGAGTCGCCAACCAAGCGCCAGTCTCCAGCCAAGTGCGAGTCACCTACGAGAAGCGAGCCAGCCAAGCGCGAACGGCACTACAGGCGCGAGTCGCGAGCCGCTTTCCAGCCGCCAAACGCCAACTAGGCGCGAGCCGCCAGCCAGGCGCGAGTCACCAGCCAGGCGCGAACTGCTTTCCAGCCACGAAGCGCCAACCAGGCTCGAGGCTCCATCCAGGCGCGAGTCGACAAACAGGCGTTTTCCTTCCTCAATGTTCCGATCAGACACGAGACGCCAGCAGCACTGCTCCTTCCGTCCGCGAGGCTTCTTACAGGCGCGAGGCCGAATCCCAGCCTTGAAGAAACTCCCAGAGGCGAGGCGCCAGACCGAAGATCGTCGTCTTTCAACCGCTCTTCCTCGGACAGAAGCCCCTCTCCTCATGAGCGAGAACCTGCCTCTACAATCAGGCTCTCCTCTCTTTGCAGGCTCTTGTATGCCTACCAAGTGCTCTTCTCAGCAGTTGCCTTACTTCCTGGTAGGCGCCCTTATTCGGAACATGGCGTAAGCCAGTCCTTGAGGAAGGATCCTGCCCCTCCCCCTCCCTCGATTTCTACGGGAATCTAGACAACCTCCACTGCTGATCGTCTGACGAATTCGGTAGGGTTTTGCCGAATGCTTTAGATTCTGAGGAATTTCTGGCATTCGCAGTGTTCAAGTTTCTTACAATCTCTTAACACTTAAGCGAAACCATGGTCCTCAGTGAGCTAAAACGAGAATTCCTGATGTTTTTTACGAGGTTCGGGAACCTCGCTAATGCTCGAATTTTTTAAATATGTTCTGTCATGTAAGTGGGCTGGCCCCCATTGACAAGATCATGGAGGTTCTGTCATGTAAGTGGGTAAGCCCCCATTGACAAGATCCATAAAAGGCTTTGTCCTGTAAGTGGGTTAGTCCCCCCATTGACAAAGATCCTAATAAGGTTCTGTCGCGTAAGCGGATAAGCCCCCATTGACAGATCCACAAGAACTCTCAGTCATAGGTCACTACCTCGCTGAGGCTCTTGAGGCAAAGCAGACTCATGGACAGTATTCATGAAGACTTCTGCCTAATAATATAAGAAGCTTGAACTGTCGCCTTCGGGTCTCGGTTCACATGAAGTTTTTTTCCTTCAGGGAAAAATTCTTCTTTATCTTGACTAGAGAACGAAGACGGTAGAGCTCCAATCCTTACTCTCTCTTCGAGGAAAAAAAGAATGTAGGATGGAAGTCGTTGTACAAAAAACATGTACTATACTATTGATATTACCCTCACGACATGTTCTGTTAAGCAGTTGATTTGTCCGAGGTGCAGACGCATATATAGTTAGCTCTATCGATGCCGACTCAGACGACGAGTATCCTAATTGAACTGCAAACCTCTCAGGAGTTTCCAGTTTCGATTTTTGATACTGATGGTGTTGTCACGACAACACCAACTCAGCTTTTGTATTTACTGAAATCCGTTTCTCTTTATATAATTTCCCGAGCGTATTTTTTCTGCTCGAGGTTCTAGCAGAACCCATTCCTTTGCAGAATGGAATAGTTGGCAACTCAGGATGAAGAGGCGGCGATAGCTTATGTTGTATGAGACTGTTGTCTTTGCCATAGCAGCTCAGTTACCTCAGTACCAGCTGACCCTCAGCGATACGTGGTCGGTTACGTCTCTCTCTCCTGCAATGATGTACTGCTGAACCATATCTCTGCCCAATAATCACGGACTTAGGTCCCTGATTAACGGGGATTCTTGCATGCATGAATGACCATCTTATGCTATGTCGCTCGGTTTCATCACCTTCAACATTGCTAGTATTTTTTCATAGAGATATTTATTGGAATCTTTCTTTTCATACAATGAACTTACCTGTCAGATATATACATAGCTAAGACTCCGTCGTCCCCGACAGAAATTCAAATTTCGCGCCACTCGCTACCGGTAGGTCAGGTTGATCTACCTGCCTGCCCTTGGGTGGCAGGCCAGGACTAGGAAGCCATTCCCGTTTTCTATCATATTTTCTCTGTCGCCGGTGGTATCAACATTGTTGTTACTACCTCCTGACTGGAATTCGCTTTTCAGGACTTTATTGATCATCTTTATATATTCCAGCCAAGCGCGAGGAGCTGTTCAGGCACGAGAAGTCAAGCAGACGCGAGACTTCTTTTAGACGTGAGAGAGAGTCGGTTCACTCTATGAGCCCCTCTCCTAGTAGGAGTTTGTCACCAGTAGAGAGAGAACGGGATGAAGATCCTCTCGTTTTTCAGGCCGATTCTCCACAAGGTGGAGAAGGAGAATTCGGAAGAAGAGGGTGACGAGGGAGAGAAGGAGTCTCGCACTATAAAGTTCTAACTGACCTTCTTTTACGAGAATACGGAGATTCTTTAACTCCTGCGCTCCTCCTTCGCCTCGATCACTGTTTTCGAGTGCGATTGTGCCTAAGTCTTCGTCGGTCTTGAAGATGAGACCTACGATCTCTATGAAGAGAGCGCTTCAGTCCTTAGACAAATGGATGTTGTCTAAGAAGGATCTGGGCAGGACCACCTTCTGTATGCCTCCAGCCATACTTTCTGGCAAGAGAGGTTTCTGGTACCGAACTGGGGAGAACATGGGCCTTTCTCTTCCAGCGGCAGCCGAAGCGGACTTTTCAACCTTGGTTGACTCGTCAAGGAGGACACGCTTTGAATGGAGCTCGCGTGTCTTGGGCTATTTCGGAGACGGATCATCTCCTCAAGGGACTCTTCCATATTTTGGAAGTGTTTAATTTCTAGACTGGTCCCTTGGGGTGATGTCTAAGAAAGCTCATGACTCGGATGGTCTTGACCCTGAAGTCATTCTCAGTATTCTTGCTTGTATTGACAAGGCGTACAAGAAGGTCGGGAGAAATCTCTCTCTTTTCGGAGCAGTACTCCTTAAGAAAGAGGAAGTATTTTTAGTTCATCCTAACCAAGGCGGTTTCTCCCTCACAGAGAGCAGCCCTGGTTTTCGCTCCCATGTCTGACTTCCTGTTTCCTTCTCAGTTAGTGAAGGACATTTCTCGATCACTGACTGAGAAGGCGACTCAGGATCTTCTCCTGCAAACTGCAAGGAAGAAGAGACCTCTTGTTTCTGTTGACAAGAAAGGACCGACTTCTACGATTCAGCCCTTTCGAGGAGGGCCTCTCTCCAGAGCTACCTCTAAGAGAAGAGGTTTCTTGAGAGGAGGGAGGTAAGGGCTCCTTCCCGTCCCTTTAAGAAAGGGAAAGTGAGAACAAGCCAGCCAGTCCAAAACCAAAAACCAGTGTGGGGCCAGGCTTTCTCGAATTTGCAGACGCCTGGGGTCACTCATAAACTCAGACGCCTCTTCCATGTCCATAATCAGGAAGGGATATCTTATCCCCTTCCAGACAGTCCTCCACTAACGACCATTCCGCGGGAACTGTCAGCCAGATACAGGGACCCTGTACTGAGGGATACTCTTCGTCTGATGGTGAATCAAATGTGGGACAAAAGAGCTATAGAACTGGTTCTAGAGCAAAAACTCTCCGGGGTTTTACAATCGGCTTTTTCCTGGTTGCGAAAGCCTCGGGGGGCTGGAGACCAGTTCTAGATGTCAGCGCTCTGAACAAGTTCGTTTTCGAAAGGAGAAGTTCTCTATGGAGACTTCGGCCTCAGTCCTTGCGGCGTTACGTCAAGGAGATTGGATGGTGTAGTTGGATCTCCAGGACGCCTATTTTCATGTCCCGATTCACCCTTCGTCGAAGAGTACCTCCGTTTCATGACGGGGGGAAGGATCTTTCAGTTCAGGGCCTTGTGTTTCGGCCTATCCACAGCTCCTCAGGTCTTCACAAGCCTGATGAAGAATGTGGCGAGGTTTCTTCACCTCAAAGGCGTCAACATCTCTCTATATTTGGACGATTGGCTCATCAGGGCCAGAACAGAGAGACAGTGTTTGGAGGACCTTCTTTGACCCTAGACCTGATAAAGGCGTTGGGACTACTCGTGAACCTCGAGAAGTCACAGCTGATTCCCAGACAGAACTTAGTCTATCTGGGGATTCAGATGGATTCTCGGGTTTTCGAGTATTTCCTTCGCAAGAGAGAATCGTGAGAGGCTTGGAAAAAGTCTCTCTCTTCTTAGGGAAAGAACGAACTTCGGCGAGGGAATGGTTAAGCCTACTAGGCACCCTTTCCTCGCTCGAACAGTTCTTTCCTCTAGGAAGACATACATCTTCGCCCTCTTCAGTTTTTCCTAAGGAGATCGTGGAACTGGAAGACGGGACTTCTCTCCGACAGTTTTCTCCTTCCAATGGAGATGAAACCACACCTGCAATGTGGTTGTCCCCTCTAAAAGAGAACAAGGGAATTTCTCTGGAAGTTCCGAACCCAAGCCGAGTGTTGTATTCCGACGCATCGGAGAAGGGTTGGGGAGGCAACACTAGGACCGAGAGAAGTGTCAGGCACCTGGAAGACAGCACAGTGTCCTGGCACATAAATTGCAAAGAACTTCTAGCAGTTCACTTAGCGCTAAAGTTCTTCGAACCCTTTGTGACGAACAGTGTGGTCCAAGTGAATGTGGACAACACTACAGCCCTGTCCTACATTCGGAAGCAGGGAGGAACACACTCAGTGTCGCTGTACGAGATAGCAAGAGATCTGCTAATTTGGGCCTCACAAAGAAACATCGCCCTCCTAACAAGATTTGTTCAGGGGACGAGAAACATCAGGGCGGACAGACTGAGCAGGAGAAGCCAGGTCCTTCACACAGAATGGACTCTTCATTCAGAGGTGTGTCAGAGTCTTTGGGATCTTTGGGGCACTCCTCACGTAGATCTGATCGCCACATTCCTTTCCAAAAGGCTGGAAGCTTTTGTTCAGTAGTGGAAGACCCAAGAGCGCTCGTGGTCGACGCCTTCTGCTGGATGGTCTCATGTGGACGTGTACGCTTTCCCCCCTTTCAAAATCCTGGGACAAATGTTGAGAAAGTTCGTAGCGTCCAACGGGACAAGGATGACCCTGATAGCCCCCGTTTTGGCCAGCACAAGATTGGTTTGCAGAGGTGCTGGAGTGGACAGTAGACTTCCCAAGATCCCTTCCAAAAAGGATGGATCTCTCAGACAGCCACACTTCGAGAGGTTTCATCAAAACCTCCCCGCTCTCGCTCTGACTGCCTTTCGACTATCGAAAGACTTGTCAGAGCGAGGGGGTTTTTCTTGCGAAGCTGCAAGCGCTATCGCTAGAGCCCGCAGAGCTTCCACTAGACGAGTCTATCAGTCGAAGTGGGAGGTATTCAGAAGGTGGTGTAAGTCTAAGAAGTTGTCCTCCTCCAGTACCTCTATAACCGAAATCGCCGATTTCCTATTGTTCTTGAGAGAGGTCTCTCATTTGTCTGTATCGACAATCAAAGGATACAGGAGCATGCTGTCGCAGTATTTAGAAACAGAGGCCTAGACATTGCTGACAATAAAGATCTGCACGATTTGATTAGATCGTTTTGAAACGACAAAATCGAAGGAACTAACTCCACCCAGCTGGAACCTGGACGTAGTTCTCAAGTTCTTTCGTCTGACAGATTTGAGCCTCCCCACATAGCTTCGTTCAGGGTATAACAAGAAAATGCTTGTTTCTCCTATCTTTTGGCGACAGCCAAAAGAGTTGGCGAACTTCATGCCCTAGGAAGATGAAGTCGGCTTTAACAAAGACTCGGCCTTTTGCTCGTTTAGAACTCTTTTTCTAGCGAAGAATGAAAATCCATAGAATCCCTGGCCCAAGAGATTCGAGATCAAAGGCTTATCGAGTCTAGTAGGGAGAGAAAACAGAGAGGTCTCTTTGCCCGGTAAGAGCCTTGAAGTTCTTCTTACAAAGAAAGAAACAAATGGGAGGCTCTAGACAAGTCTTTGGTGTTTGATTAAGGACCCCACAAGAATCATGTCTAAGAACGCATTAGCTTTCTTCATTAGGAGCGTCATTACGGATGCTCACAAGTTCTGTCCTGACGACTCTTTTCCGCTTTTAAGAGTAAAAGCACATGAAGTTAGAGCAGTGGCGACGTCTCTCTCTTTTCAGAAGAATATGTCATTAAAGAAAATCATTGACACGACATATTGGAGGTGCAATTCAGTTTTTGCATCTCACTATCTTAAAGACGTTCGCGTGACCTACGAGAAATGTTTTTCTCTGGGACCATTTGTATCGGCGGATACAATACTGGGTACGGGAGCAAACACCAATCCTTAAATTTGTACATACCTTCTACTAGATATGTTCTAGATTCCTGCTGACAAAGAGGGCTCGGTGCTGCACTGGCGGCCAGTCACTGTTGTTCATAAGGAACTCTTGTGATATCTTTTAGGGGAGTATTAAATTTTTTTTTTTTTTTTTTTTTTTTGTATAAATGAGTTTTTCGTTCGGAGTTTTCAGGGTTGTTATTGTTGTTTGATGAGTTCGGGGATAACTCAGAGCAATTCTATATACTAACATGGTGGTTAGGATCAGGTGGTCGGGATTGGTTATGCTCCTTCACAAGTGTTGTCATAGATGGTCCAGTACCCATTGACAAAGTCCTTTTAGGCTCTGCCGGAGTAAGCGGTTCTTATACCCATCGACAGACCCACAAGAACTCTAGCCATAGATCTAATATCTCGCTAAAGTCTTGAGGTGATGCAGACTACCGGGCTACAGCCACGAAGTCTACCACCTATCAGGTAGGAACCAAGGTTTTTTCTTTTATACCTACAACATTATGTTGTTTACCTGTCTATTCCATATTAGCTGTCTCTGACCCTCCACCAAAGGGTGCCAATCAGCTATGTATATATCTGACAAGTAAGTTCATTGTATGAAAATGATATTGTTATAATACAATAAGTTTCATACATACTTACCTGGCAGATATATACGATTAATGGCCCACCCAGCCTCCCCGCAGGAGACAGGTGAAGAGAGAAAAATATGATAGAAAACGGAATGGTTCCCTAGTCCTGCCGCCAGGGCAGCAGGAGGTATCATCACCTGACCTAGCCGGTAGCGAGTGGCGCGAAATTTGAATTTCTGTCGGGGGACGAACGGAGTCTTAGCTATGTATATATCTGCAGGTTAAGTATGTATGAAACTTTATTGTATTATAACAATATCATTTTTCTGTTTACAGCCCTGTAACGGAAGTCTGTATGTAATAGTCCACTGCTGCTTCGCACTAAGTTATGAGAAATGTTTTTCTTCAGACATCGGAGTTTGTCTGCAGAAAATTTCTCGTATTCCTAGGTGTGCAAGTTCTTTGTTCACCCCGAATTAACAGATGTATCGGAAGGCATCGCCTGTTCCCTGGACTGACAGTTCTGCTTTCTATATTCAGCCCATGAAAAGCAGTTCTGCAGGCAGTACTTCCCGGAGTTTTTCTTTGCTGAAAACGATCCGCTTTCATAGCTAAACGACTTATCATCGGACAGCATCGATTTAGAGGTTAGCTTTTTCAGTCTTTGGTAAGCACGGGTTCAGAATCTTAAGAATCTTTCTCTCGATTCGACTGTGAAGAAGTAAGTTGCTTCTCGTCCTCCTTCGTCTTCTACGGCATATAGTGTTGTTTCTCCTTAACTGAGATTCAACTACTATGAGAAGGGTTGCCTTCAGGAACCTCAGTCTCTTGAAGGCATTTGTCTTTTCTCCTGTGGGGCTCATGCCTTAACAGAATCGTCACCTCCTCCGTCCGACATCGGTGACAAACAGATTATAGTCTTTCAGCTTAACCCTTCAAATACGATGTCAAGTGACTTGCTCGGATATGAGAATCTTCGTCTCTTCTTGAGCAACTTTCCTTGATACCGTACGCAGTCAGTCGGCAGCTGTCAGTTACGCGATACGGTGTAGGCTAGTGTGTTCTCTGACACGTCAAGAGTAGCGAGGGGAAGCAGCACTAGGGACGTATGAAATGTCAGGCATCTGGAAGGGGGACCAGGTTAACTGATACTTCAACTTTTTCAACTGTATGCAATCTTTTTGGCTCTTAAGTGGTTTCAGTATGAAGTCAGAGACACGGTGATCCAGTCAATTCGGACAACACCCACGGCTCTGACATCCCTTCAGAAACAAGGAGGACATATTCCTTCTCCACCCATTTAGGAGGTAACAAGAACCCTTCTTTTGGACGGAGGAGAGAGGGATCGCGCTCCTTACCAGATTTATTCAGGGAGAGAGAGGAATGTAAGGGCGGACCTGTTTGAGCAAGAGGAACCAAGTCCTTCCTTTGGAGTGGACCCTCAATCTCGATGTGTGCCTAAGCCTATGGGCCCTGTGAGGCAGGCTTCATGTAGACCTGTGCGCCGCGTATCAGAACAGGAGACTGGACAACTTTTGCTTCGCATTTGATTACCCGAGAGCAATAACATTCACACTCTCCTACAGGACTGGTCAGGCATCTAGGCGTAGGTCTTTCCCCCACTCTAGCTGGTGGAGGAATTGATGAAAAAGTTCCTGTCCTCTACAGGGATGACTCTAACCCTTATCGCTCCCTTTTGGCCCGCTCAAAGAATGGTTTCTCAAAGGTTCTGGAATGGATAATGGACTCCCAAATCCCTTCCACTAAGGAGAGATCGGCTCAGACTACCCCACTTCGAGAGCTTTCTCAAATCCCCCCGCTCTCAGCCTGACTGCTGACTGTCCGAAGTGGGAAGTGGGAAGTCTTTCGACGATGGTGCAGGTCGAAGAAGCTGTCCTCTTCCATTACCTCTGTGACCGACATTGCTGATGTTCTTCTCTCTCACCTACCGGTATCCACAATAAAGGATATACAAGCATGCTCTCCGCAGTCTTTAGAGACAGAGGTCTAAAGATAGCGGAGGACAAGGATCTTCATGACTATCATCCGGTCCTTAGAGACCTCCAAGAGAAGTCCTCACTTTCACCTAGTTGGAATCTGGCCAGACGTGGTTCTCAAATTCCTACATCCAACAAGTTCGAACCTCCCCATCAGGCTTCTTTTAGAGACCTGACGAGGGAAGGTATTTTTCTCAACCCTCGCAACTGCTAAGAGAACAAGTGAACTTCTTCCTTGCACTCGTGTGTCGGATTTAAAGGAGACTCGGCAATATGTCCTTTTTAGCCCTGATTCCTGGCAAAGAACAAAAAAACCCCTCAAACCCATGGCTAGAAGCTTTGAGGTTAAGGGACTCTCCCCTTGGTAGGGATGGAGATTGAGAGGTCTCTTTGCCCAGTCAGGGCCCTTAAGTTCTATCTTCAAAGGAAGATACAGATTAGGGTAGCCTAGAGAGTCTCTGGTGTGCAGTGAGGGACCCAAGAAGACCCATGTCTTTAAACTCCCTGGCCTTCTTTGTGAGAATTGTCATCTCGGAAACACATGGGGCGTGCGAGGACGACTCCTTCAAGCAGCTTAGAGTAAAAGCGCATGAGGTGCGAGCCATTGTGACTTCTTTATCTTTTCATAGGATATTGTCTATGAAGGACATTCTAGCTGGAGATGCAACTCTGTCTTTGCATCCCACTACCTGAAGGATGTAAGAGTGACTTACGAGAAATGTTTCTCGCTGGGTCCATACGTATCTGCGGATTCGGTGCTGGGACAGGGAGCTGATGCCGATCCTTAATTAATTTATAGAATTTGGTGTGGGGTTTTTTAGGGTTGTTTGAAAGAATGTTCAGGGTAACTTCTTTCAATCTTATTGCTAACCCGGGTGTTAGGATCAGGTGGTCGGGATCGGTGTTGTCCTCCTTGATTATGCCATTAGGCAAGGTGTTTTGTCATATAAGTGGATTAGCACCCATTGAACAAAAACGATCCTCAGGATTCTGTCGAGTAAGCGGATAAGACCCATTGACAGATCCACAAGAACTCTTAGCCATAAGGTCACTACCTCACTTAGGCTCTTGAGGCGAAGCAGACTCCTAGCAAGCCCTGAAGTCTTCCACCTACCAGGTAGGAACCAGGTTTTTTATCTTTACCTACAACATATGTTTTTGTTTTTTTCCTGTCTATTTCAGTAGTTAGCTGTCTCTTGCCCACCACCAAGGGTGCCAACCAGCTAAGTATATATCTGACAGGAAAGTTCATGTACACAAAAAATGATATTGGTTATGATTACAATAAAGTTTTGTACTACCTACTTACCTGGCAGATATATACAATTAAATGGCCCACCCAGCCTCCCCTCAGGAGACAGGTGGAAGAGAAAATCTGATTAAAAAACAGGAATGGTTCCTAGTCCTGCCACCCAGCGGCAGGGCAGTAGATCACCTGACCTACCTGTAGCATGTGCCACGAAATTTGAATTTTTGTCGGGAACGACAAAGTCTAAAGCTAAGTATATATCTGCCAGGTAAGTATGTACAAAACTTTATTGTATCATAACAATATCATTTTGTCAAAAATTGTATTTTTCCTAAGTATACAAACCTGAGGTCCTTTACACATAGTCCCACCTCATGCCACCCCTCACTCTGTTTTTCCTGTGCCTAAAACAAAGTGATTCTTCTCCTCCCAGTCGCGCAGTGCGCTGACTGTCGGACAAGCAGTTAACTACCTTACTCCCATGTTCGAAGCTTACGATCAGTTCCAGGTGCCGCAAGTTACATTCCTATTGTTAAAGGACCTCAGGTTTTTATAGTTAGGAAAAATACAATTTTCTACAAATTGTTATTTTCTCAGGGATTTTAATCCCTACTGGTGTTAATTCATCATGTTTGTAAACTAGTATGTATCTTATTGAGCTCATTTTGTCATTAGAAGCCAGCTATGACTCCAAATGCTTTCTCATTGTAACATACTTCTTTCTTGTACCCAAAATAGCCCTAGTTTTTGTATGATACTACTTGAAATCCCACATCTCTTGAATATTTTGGTAATATGTAATTTATTGCACAGGTAATATTGATGTAGTATGTATTAACTAATGCAGGAAGCTACATTAGCATAGAATGCATTTGACCCAAGTTTGTTTTATGGCTCTAAACATACTAAGGCAAGCATAATGTTTACAGGACTTGGCACCATCTTTTATACAAACTGAAGAAGTGTTTTTAGCCACAGGAGAAGGCATATATCGTTCATTAGCAGTTCATCAAAGATATCGAACAAAACTTCCCAACTCCACTGAAGGTAAGCGTCTTAACAGCTAGAAATAGAAATGCTCAGTAAAAATAATTCAAACCTTGCTGCTTGAGACTTTTTCTCTAAATCATTTGCATACATATTTTAAGTTTGTCAGGTTTCTGTTGTTTCTCTAAACCTTAATAAATGAAGAAAGGGTAATTTAAAATTAAGTGCAGTTGAAAGAAGACTGGATGGAGCTGGTGCAGGTTGTGAGGAAACTTGATGCACAGAGGCTCATAAATTGAATGAAATAGCTTAGATCAAAATGTTTTGGGCATGGGGTTAGAATAGGAGGGAAACAGTTGGTAAGAAAATTTATCAGACATGGAAGTACTGTAATAGGATGAAACTCTGTAAGACCCCCGACCCCCAAATTTATAAAGAAGTGGCTTCTTTAAGCCAAGATTTAATAAGATAAAACAAAAAGAGCTCATTTCTCCTTTTTGTAAAGACCATTACAGGAAACAGAAGAAGACTGAGAATGATGATACAAATGAGGAATAAGATATGTAATGTCCCTTGTCAGATTTTATTTCAAAGCCGATCTTATGTAAAAAGCCATTTACCTGTAAGATGTATATGTATGTAACTGTGTCCATGGTACAGTTTTATTGATGTCTGTCTGTGTTATACCTTTTCATGAAGATTGTCGAGTACTTTTTGATTTTGTATGTTGTACAAGAAATTTCCAAATCCTCTACAACATTTTAATTTTTCATCCTTTTTATTTATCTTTTTTTTATCTAATTAGAATCTGGCCAAGAGAAATTAGTGCTGGCAGATATCGTACCTTCACTCCAGAATGAGGATTTTGAAGATTTCTTAAAACAAATATTTCAAGATTGTGACAATGAAAGCAGTGGCATTGTTACTGCCGGTGCCTTAGCTGTTCAGCTTAGCCAATCATTGATGGATATGCCACAGTAAGTTTGTCAGGTAATGTTTTATTTGAAATTTTTTCAGATGTGTTTTAAAATTTGTGATTATTCTGACTGACTGTTCCTCATTGCCTCTCATCACTTGCCCAAGCCATCTAGAACTTGGAGATATCAGACATTTTGTTCAGCCTCTTGATACCTCACATCCTCCAATTCCTCATTTATATTATGATCTACCATCAGTCACAACAAGATTATCACCTCCCCTTCCCCATTCTTTCTTTACCCCACATCTTTCCCACAATAACCACACAACCACTTTCTTGACTACTCTTTTCTTTGTTTTCAGTTACTGTAAGCTTTGTTTTACATATGATGCTTTTCAATCCTCTATATCCATTCCATTTATGTGCCTTTTCATTAAACATTTCTATGACCTTTTTCTCAGATTCTGCAGGTACTATGCTAATTTGCCCACTTTTCTGCACTCCTTTGCAGCTTCTATTATTATAAGTGGCAAAGAGCTCATTTCTCATAGACCTCAACATTTATTTCAAGTTCTTTTAATACACCTACCTATGTCTTCTCTCCTTCACTATACCTATTTGATTTTTTATCTTAGTGCTCTGTCAAATGTGTCTTCAAAATCCACAGATTTGAAGTACCGTATATACTCGCATAACATGCGATCTCGCATATCACCGTATATACTCGCATAACACGCGATTTCGCATATCATGCGACCCCCAAATTTTCACCCTCAAAAAATTATTTTATCACGTATCTCACGTATCATGCGAGTTAAATTTACGAGACCAAAATTGAACAATAGGCTAACCTCTTTTCCTCTTTATCTATTCCATTTTATTTGAGATGAATCTTACCTACTGTTAAATTTAGCTATATCTCCCTGCTGGTTAGGCAAGTCGGTATTCAAACAAAAAAATCGAATGGCTGCCCGGATGACTAGTTTACCTGTTCTCCACCAGGTGTGTTTCGAATGTTTTAGCTCTTGTCAGAATTCTCCTTGCCACCATTGCGGCTAGGCGATTGTTGGTATAGGCGATTTTTGTTATTCTATGAAGTTTTGGCTGTTTTACACCTCTTTTACAGTATTGTAATTTCATTTTCCTACGATATCTTCCACCGGAAGTAAAACCAATAACGTCAGTCTATGCAGGAATGTTTTGATGTAACCAGGATGGTGAAATTGGAAGTTTATCAACATTCTTTTATACTGGCAGGGGTACAGGGTGTGATTTTGGAACTACTAGATGTGAAGAGTGTGGGGAATTGTTCTAAGAAATTTATGCCTGAATATGTCAGATATAGGAAATTTGGAACTAATAGATTGTGAAAGCAATTAGTTAGATCAGGGCTTAAACCTGTCAGGCTATCCCTACTCAGACTAGGCATTTTAGTAGGCTAGTATTGACTTCCATTGTAGCTCCGCCTTCTACTCCCCATTCAGTTCAGGAAAAGCGTAACGAGAAGTTAGAACATTAACCTATTTTTAGTTCTAATTCAGTTTGAACTTAGTTCGTGATGGGAACGTTCCGAATCCTATTCTCACTCTGTATAGAAGTGAGAACACTTTTGCTTCCTGTCTGATTATGCAGTTCAGGATTATCTGTTGGTGGTCTTATTTTATACCTTTCGGGGAAAAGCGCAGATTCAGGTTCTGGGATATGGACAGTTGCAGCCTCCTAACATGCATGGAGAGACTTGGGACCATTATGTTATATGGTGGAGATGGTGAAGGGCAGTTGTGATTCTTTGTGATTGTCCTCCACTGGTTTATTCTCCTTCTTATAGCTTCCCTTGTCTTCAGCAGAGATCTCTCATAAGTCTCTTTTAGTAGGAGATTGTGTATACGTAGAGGGAATGATGGTCCAAGGGTAATTCTTTAGGAAGTGTTGGTTTTCTAGCATGGTTTTAGTGCCTTTCCAAAGAATGGTCAGACTTGTGGTATACATGCAGAATGTATTCATTCCACTTACCATACATCCACAGTCATGCAAGTTCCTTCAAAGGGTTTTTACTAGAAGGTATTGCTGTTCTGTGCACTTTGTTTGGGTTAGTATGCAGCCCTCTATAAGTTATGTCAGGGACTTGTTGCCCATTGGCAGATGGTGTCGACTTTAAGACCAAGACACTTATACTTAATCAGTGATTCAAGTTAGCCCACTCTGTCAACAGTATTCCAAAGGCCAAAGACCTGTTGCTTCTTCTGGCCCAATTTCTGTGCACTATATTGTTAATTCTTTATATCCCCATTCTAATCTAGTGATGTGGGGATGATATTTAATTATGCATGCTAGTCGGTCAAGATGAATAGGCATGTGCTTCTTGAAGATTTTAGACCGGAAAGAAACTTCCTATATGGTAAGGGCTTTTCCTTATTAAGAAACATGGCCTTATTGGTTATTTTCAGATAATCATGCTCAATTAATGTATGGTTTCAGTGTAAGAATTACGACTCACAAATAACTCATTAAATTTGTAAGTAATCCAGAACCAACTTTGGCTCCAGGACTGTAGGAGGGACACTTTAACCAGGAATCGTCCATTTTGGTTCTTAAACCTAAGTCCAAGTTTTGGTCTTTTACCTCTGTATTGTCATGCAATACAGAGTTTAACTAGTGTCATTAACCTTTCATGCAACATAGCATGGTCAACTACACCTGGTAAAACTTTTTAGATGTCAAGGCAGTGGAAAGACATCAGGATGCTTAGCAGGTTTATTCCCGGTCAGAAACAAAGTCTTTGTGGGAAGTTTGCTGCTTTGAGTCAAATGAAACAACATATTGGTTTGATCATCCATTCTGTGGAAGGGCAGTGTTTTAGCAATTGGGGATTCAGGAAGAACAACTGCCTACAAGAACCCTGACATCCATAAGTTTGGTACTTATGTGGATTTAAGGAACACTCACTTAGCCTCCTAGCATGTAGATGAACAGGGACAACTGAATGATTATTACTACTTTGTTGGCCCTCAGGCTTGAGCAGTGGATGTTAACTTAAATTTTGCCTAATTCAGACTCATAGGCCTGCCCCTTGTATCTACTCTGAATTCTATTGAGCAATTTCATGTTCAAGAATTGCTTAGTCTCCTGTAGAGCCCTTGTAGCCTCAGGGCAAAACTTTTCAGAATTTCCAATGCTCTTGGTAGATGTCTCATTCTTCCGTTGAGAAGAAATCAACTCTACTACACAATTCAGTACAGTTCCATTGACGTAGGCAAATCCTTAACTGCTTGGAGAGGTTAGAATGTCCCCTCCCAATAATAAGATTTTCACATTATCATAAGATCTGTCCTTAATTTAAAACTGCCATGGCCTGGGGTCAGAAGCAGTGGTCTGTGTGTTACTGAGGGTACCATTCTGGAGGAATTTTCAGCACCTGGAACCTTGTAGACATCAATGTTTTCTGTTTAGAGGAGATAAGACTTTTCACTGTCTACTTCCAAAGTTATCGTTCCATACGTACTTTCCTCAGTATTGCATCAAGTACTTTTAGATCTTGCTGAGGACCAGGACTGTAAGGTGTTGAGATTGAAGCCCCTTCATCTCTATATCAGTCTCTCTCTGTAGTTGAGATGCGGGTCTAAACTTTATCTGAATTTACTGTAAAACCTTTTATTTAGCAGTGGTTAATAAGTAAATTTGCTGTCAGCACCCTTCTTTAAGCTGGTGTAAGGGAATGCTATTTTAGCTTTCTGCCTTAGAGCTGAGGGTGATGTTAAGACTTTGCTTTACAGTTCCCTGTAAGAATTCCAATCTAACCCCTTGGGGGGGAAAAAAAGGAAACTTCTCTATCCTGTTGGGCATTTAAATTTGAAGGTTAAACCTGGAACATTTTTATCATCCTTTTAGAGACCTTGAACATATTTATCAAAGGTAAATGTTGGAAGAGGCAAAATTAACCCTTGGTTTTTTTGGTTTTAAGAAAAACAGATGTTGTGGTCAAAGGTTAGCCTGGAAGAGGCAAAAATCAACCTTTTGTTTTGTGGTTTTAGAAAACCTAGAATGTATTTGTGAAGGTTAAGCCTGGAAGAGGCAAAGTTAACCTTTTGTGTTGGGATTTTTAGAAACTTATAACGTTTTTGCCAATGGTGAAACTTAAGGCAAAGTTAACTTTTGTGGTTTTAGAAAACCTAGAATGTATTTGTGAAGGTTAAGCCTGTAAGAGGCAAAGTTAACCTTTTGTGTTATGATTTTTAGAAACTTTGTCAAGGAACACAAGGTCCTCTGTGACATAATGGATAGGCTAGTGTATGAGAACTAGCTCCATATCTTCTACCTTATTGAAGTTAAACATTCATAATGTGAGCAGCAGTTTTCTCCGCAAGGCTACTCTTTGCTGCATACATATGAGAGCCTTGCTCCCTGAATGGAATCCAATTTCTGATGGTAGGAAAATCCACCAAGGATTCCAGATCAGGTGAGAATGTTTTGGGTTTTGTATAAGAAACCTTTAGCTCGAATGGCTGAGAGGAATTTTGTCTAGCTGCACTACCCACCATCCTCTTCTTAATGTGGTAATCAGCTAAATTTAACAGTAAGTAAGATTCATCTCAAATAATATAAATTTTCATAATACTGTTAAAGTAGACCCACCCAGACTCCCCACAACTTAGTGTGCTGTCAAGGAGAATTCTGACAAGAGCTAAAACATTCGAAACACACCTGGGTGGAGACATGTAAACTAGACAGTCATCTGGTGGCAGCCATTCGATTTTTTGTTTGAATGCGACTCGCCTAATCGGCGGGGAGATAGCTAAATTGAACAGTAGGTAAGTATCCAAATAATAAATTTTATGATAATTTATATTTTAGTCAGGCTAACCCCTTTTCCTCCACCTTTTAATCTATCCCATCTTCTATTTAAGTTTAAAAAAGTAAAAGAGAATGCAAAAAGTATCATTAGTAATTATATACTTGTTTGGAAAACGCATACAGCCAGAAACAGCTGATTTGCTATGAACAACCAATCCAATAACAAAGTTATGTCACAAATAATGTTAAGGAAAATAGGACTGATACATTTTTACATTACTGGTACAGTAGTACCTCGAGATATGAAAGGCTCAACTTACGAAAAATCCAAGTTACGAAAGCCAATGCGAAAATTTTACTGCTCTACATACGAAAGTTTTCAGATACGAAAGGTTTTCTGAAAGTCCGAGATTCGCCCGATAACCAATTTTGAAACTCGCGCCGCACGCCGCCATCTTAGTGCTAGTAGACTCGCCACCATCCTCCTGCTCTCCCATTGGTTCCTGATGCTAGCCAAGCCATGAGATCCTTCTCTGATTGGACAGCATCCCTCCCATCATGCATCTTCTATACATACGCGCTGGCGTCCCTTAGCTCGGCCACTCCGCACCCGAAACTTTACCGTACGCAATCAGCATTCGTTCGCTCCAACGATTTCGTTTAGTAACGTAAATTCGTTAGTGATTTCGTTGCAGTACATATTATCGTGTTGTGCGAAGACTGTATTATTACATATTTGTGTAACTTACGTAAATTAACGTAGTCATGGGTCCCAAGAAAAGTTGAAATTCACAGAAAAGAAGCGCATGCTGTCTCTGGACGACAAAGATGGAGATCATAAAGAAGTACGAAGCTGGTATGCGATTGAGTGTGATCGCAAAGGAATACGCCGTAATCCGTCGACAATAGGCACCATCCTTAAACAGAAGATGCCATCAAAGCAACTACACCATCGAAGGGCATCACTATTTTGTCCAGCAAGAGGAGCCATGTGCACGACGAGATGGAACGGCTGCTCCTCAATTGGATAAAAGACAAAGAAATCGCTGGCGATACAGTAACGGAGACAGCAGTCGCTCACAAGGCCATGCTATTTCGGCGATTTGATTGCGCAGGCGGAAGACGAGGGAGGGAAGGGACTTCACGCCAACCCCAGAGTTCAAGGCTTCGCATGGCTGGTTCGAGAAATTTCGTAACGGACTGGCAATCCATTCGGTGGTGCGTCATGGGGAGGCTGCCAGCTCGGACACGAAAGCGGCCGAAGCATTTAAGAAGACTTTCGACGAGATGATGACCAAGGAAGGCTACAGTTCTCAGCAAGTCTTCAATTGTGATGAGACTGGCTTTTTTGGAAAAAAATGCCTCGTCGGACGTACATCACGGAGGAAGAGAAGAAGCTACCCGGGCATAAGCCTATGAAAGACAGGCTTACGCTCGCAACTTTGTTCAAACGCCAGTGGAGATTGCAAGGTGAAGCCCCTACTGGTGTATCATTCTGAAACTCCTCGAGCCTTCAAGGCCCACAAGGTGCTGAAGGAGAAGCTTCCAGTGATGTGGAGGGCTAATGCAAAAGCCTGGGTAACGAGGCTGTTGTTCACGGAGTGGGTAAATCTGTGTTTCGGCCCGACTGTGAAGAGTTTTTTGGAAGAGAAGCGCCTCCCCCTGAAATGTCTGCTGGTGTTGGACAATGCCCCTCCCCACCCTCCTGGCCTCGAGAAGATATCCTAGTGGAGTATTCCTTCGTTAAGATTCTTTTTCTTTCCGCCCAAAAACCCACCACCCCTCCCTCTCCAGCCCATGGACCAGCAAGTGATAGCGAACTTTAAGAAGCGGTACACGAAACATCTTTCAAGAGATGTTTCGACATCACCGATACCACAAACCCTCACCTTGCGTCAATTTTGGAAGGAGCATTTCGACATCGTCATTTGCATCCGACTCATTGACCTAGCTTGGCAGGAGGTTTCGAGGCGAACCTTGAATTCCTCGTGGAGGAAACTCTGGCCTGATGCCGTATCCGCCAGAGACTTCGAGGGATTCGACGTGGGGGCGAAGCTGGTACTGCAGAGTCGGAAACAGTTGATGATCCCGAAACTGTTTTGGAACCAGATCTTGATGAGATCGTTGCACTCGGCAAGCATAGGGCTGGTCGTCGACGAGGACGACATCAACGACCTTCTCGAGGAGCACCAAGAGGAGCTTACGACGGATGACCTGAAGGAGTTGGAGGCCATGCAACTTAACATCGTTCAAGAGGAGTTCTCTAGCAGCGGCGAGGAAGAGGAGGAGGAGCCTATGACAACAGCAGAAATTAAGGATATTCTAGGCGCTTTTCATAAAGTGCAATTGTTTATCGAAAAAAGACACCCTGAAAAGGCTCACACAGGTCGTATGCTTGCGCAGTTCGATGACGTTTGCTTGAGTCGTTTCAGGAACATTGTGAAAAGTAGGCAGAAGCAATCTTCCTTGGATCGTTATTTTTTAAAGAGGCCTTCAGCATTAGCAGGAGTAAGCAAAAAGGAAGAACCAAGTGATAAAAAACGAAAGTTGAAAGCAAAAAGGAAGAACCAAGTGATGAAAAACAGAACGTTGAAGCAGTGATGAGTTGAAATTCTGTAAAAAAAAAAAAAAAAAAAAAAAAAAAAACAAAAAAAAAAAAAAAAAAAAAAAAAAAAAAAGCCTACGTAAAAGTAAAAAAAAAGTTAAAATAAAAAAAAGAAAAAAAAATGTTTACGTAATTTTCTAGATTTTTGTAAGTTAGTTACAGTTTGTTAAGGTGTTTCGTAAATTTTAGTTTTATGGTTTTTCCTTAAATATTTTGTGTGTTTTCATAAAGTTAAGTGTATCGTACGTACGTACATATCTGCCGTTTGTCCTACCCTCCCCTCCTCTGCCGCCACTATCGGAGATAGACCTCACTCGAAAGGTAAGCTTCCACATTTTACGTTACAGTAATAAATATTCCTTGTACACTAATATACACTTTATTTACAAGGTTTTCAATTTTTATTCTTAATTAGGTATTGAATGGTCCAAATTGTTGTAGATTTCATTGTTTATAGGTCAATTTAGCTTTATTATGAAATTTAATGGGGTGTTTGGAGGGCTTGGACGGATTAGCCATTTTACATGTAAAATGTGTTCCAAGATACGAAAACTCATTATACAAAGACCGCCTCGGAAACGGATTAATTTCGTATCTCGAGGTACCACTGTAGTAGTCTACTTACTACCGCAATTAGTTATGACCAACTACGTAGTCACAAATCAATTAGGATGTAAGTCGGCCCGTGTTAATTTTCTGTAAGAATATTATACTAGCCTAGCCTACACTAGGGTAATCAGTACCATCTTTACATATAAGGTAGCCTAGCCCACACTACACAGCATACTTTATACATAGATGACATAGTAATTATTAATTACAGCTAATTCTCTAGGTTCAATGCACATTGGCTTATGATAATTCAGTACAAAGAGAAATTGAATAACATTTAACAAGTTAGCCTTGCGTATACGATGACGAAGATATCGTGGTACATATATCGTATATATACGAATACAGTAGCCTAGCCTTCAGTATACTGTATACTACATATACGATATAATTTAGTAATTTATTAACCCTTTAACGCTGATTGGACGTATTAAACATCTATATAAATTGTCTGTTGGGTGCCGATTGGACATATGGTACATCGATATAAAAAAGTTTTTTTAAAAATTCGCGGAAAAATATTTATAGGCCTACTAGGCAAAAACTTTTGAATTGCGCCTTGGGGGATGCTGGGACTCACGGATCAAGGTGTTGTTTTGTTTACAATCGTTACCCAGGCGCGCAAGCGCGAATTTCTTTCTTCTTGTGATGGTAATTGCTTCATAGCAAAGAAAGATAAAGGAAAGGAGAACGCATTTTCGAGAAGTTCGGCAGCAAGGAGGCTTTCGCGCCACTGTTGGAAGCGTCTATGCTCACGGCTGTTCGAGAATCGGCAGGAGTGTTGTGGATCTCGTCGGGACGTGAGAAACGCCGCGATTTCTGATGCAATACCTGGTCTAGATTCATCTAAGAAGTTCTAGAAATCCCTGGAGTCGGTGACGTTCGCCGTAGGCTCCGCCCCCCAGAGTGCCGTATAAATACGACGAACGAACTTTGGAGAACAGTGATCGTAGAAGAGGAGTGATCGTAGAAGAGAGAGAGATCGTAAAAGAGAGATCACCAGTTTAGTCACAGAGAGCCAGAGATCAGATTATCAGTGAGAGATCAGCAGCAGCAGAGATCTTCCGTGAGATACGAGAAAAAAGGAACCGATGAAGGATCAATCAAAAGAAGAGTTGTTTGAGAGTTGGTTGGATATTGGTCTAGTCGTCTTCAGGTGTGGTCTACCGTGTTATCTCTACGTCGAGCAGACTTCAGAGAAGAAAAGGTCCTGTTACAGGTGTTGGGGAATTCCTGCCTTACAAGAAGATTAGTTTCTGCAATACGGAGTCAAGAGGACGTCCGCAATCGCCGATCTACTTTTATGAAGCCACCTCTTCGAAGTGCCAAACTGTTTAGCAAGTATTCTTATTACCTCACTGTTTCCCCCAGTTCATGCAGTGTAAGATTCTGTCTTTTTATGTAAATAGGAGATACCATTCTGCATTTACCTTTGTTAGTAAGCTTGTAAATAAACCTTTGTTGTGTTAGTGTTTCTTTCTATATTCGTATCCCCAGTTTCAGCTGTTTGTGTTGATAATTTTTTTATTTATTTCATATCGAACCTGAAGCGGACCTCCCTCAGAGGCCGTAACATTGTGTCGTCCTTTAACCAGGATATTTCGACACCGTAACATTGTCTCTGAGATCTCTGAGGCCGTAACACTTCTCGCACTAAAAAGTATCAGCGACATATCTCAGAAATTATTTTGTCACTTTGACATAATTTTTGCACCATTTTATATTAGCCGTTACATGGAGTATTATACATGAAAATGTGCGCAATTTTATGTAGAATACAACTAAAAAACATTTCATGGTTGTATCTTTTATCAGTTTTGAAATATTTTCATATAAATAACGATGTGCCAAAATTTCAACCTTCGGTCAACTTTGACTCTACCAAAATGGTAAAAAAATGCAATTGTAAGCTAAAACTCTTATATTCTAGTAATATTCAATCATTTACCTTCATTTTGCAACAAATTGGAAGTCTCTAACACAATATTTTGATTTATGGTGAATTTATGAAAAAACTTTTTCCTTACGTCCACGCACTAACTCTTCTGAAAAAATCAGGAATTTTTTCGTCCGATTGTCGTAATGTTTGCACCATTTTAAGTTAGCCGTTACCTAAAGTTTTATATATGGAAATGTGCGCAATTTCATGTAGAATACAACTAAAAAACAAACCCATGGTTGTAGCTTTTATCAGTTTGTTCCGATACGTTATACAAACCCTCGGTCCTTTACAATAGGAAGGTACTTAGCTTTGAACAAGGGGTTCAGTTTAGTTAAACTACCTTCTCCGGCAGTTAGCGTACGCTCATCTGCGAGGCTAGGAGTCACTTTTGTGCCGCCGCTTCCCCTTCAACATTCTAAGGCCCCCAAGCCGAAGAAGAAGGCTGCCTCCTCCCCCCCTAAGAAGTCTCGTGCCAGACTTCTGTGCGAGACTTCTAAGGGCCTGTCCCACTCCGATGGGACGGTTGGGACTTCCGTCGGTCCTCCTTTTCTTTCGGGAACTGGGCCCATCTCTCCTTCTGCAAGGAAGAAGAAGACGGGGACCTGAAGAGTGTCGGCTAGCACCGGCACTTCCTCACCTGGCGCCAGAGGTTCTGCCTCGGCGCCAGGTACTGTCTCGGCCTCTCGTTCGCGAGAGTCACCGGGTGTTCGCTCACCTGCAGGTGACCGGACAGCCAAGACCCAGGCATCCGAGTACTCTTGGCACCAGGATCCAGGCACGAGACGGAAGACTGGAGGGAGTCGCTCAGGCGACTCTCGCCAGACCAGCGATCGCTCTCGCGGCGACGCTCTGGTACCCAGGGTTGACGCGACGGTCCCAGACTGCTCGCGGGCTGAGGCAAGGAAGTGGTCCCCTCAGTCGCCTGAACCAGCCTCGGCTGGTCCAGGCGGCGTGACGCGCCGTGAGGATAGGCCTTGCTCCCACCGCGACAGTGGACTCTGCAGGTCCCCTGATCCCCTGCCGCCGCTCCTTCCGGGACCAGGCGGAAAGGGGAACCAGCAGCAGCTCTTCTGACGCTCGGGACCGTCGCCACTGTTCTTGGTCCAGCCACTCTCCCTAGGAGAGCTGTTCGACCAGGCCTTCAGACCGATCACCACTGCAGGTTGACGATCGCCTTCAGCCCCCTCAGCACACCAGCTCTGCCATTGGTCGCGGGGGGAGCATCAGGTCTGCCTCTCCGATCCCTTAACTTCCTCGGGCTTTACCGGGAAGAGCGAGGTGATCAGGAGCGATCACGAAGGCACGCCCCTCGCGTTCCCGCCACGACACCCTACAAACCTGGCACGGTCCTCGGACCAACCAGATTATACACGCAAGTGGTAGGAGGAGACAGGGAGGGGTACTGTCGTGGTTCATCCTGTGGAAGGAGGAGGTTCTCGGGACAGGCATTTCTTGTTGGAAGGCTTGACGGTCCATCTCCACAGGATGTAGTCACTCCAGAGATCCAAGAGGTCGTTCGCCAGAGGTAATTACAACTGATCCGGCAGCACGACGACTTCAGAGAAGGATCGCCGCTCCCACCTACCGAACCCACATCGGGCTTGGAGGTGTTCTGGGGACCTAAGAAGGAACCCAGGATGGTGGTGGGTCTGCCGCGATCAGCCTTGGCTGACAGTGTGCTGGGCCAGGTGGACGCTCTCATCTCCGGACAGGAGGGATCGCTTCATTGCGGTAGGTCTGCTAAGCCCCTTCCTCCACCTCTACCGCGACAGAGGCGCTTTTACGTGCCTTCAGAGGACCCTCTGCTGGCCCAAACAAGTTAACCCGGAGCTAGCCAGGCTAACTCCGGGGGTGTCTCTGCTGCAGCTCCTGTCAGAGAACCTATGGTTCTCGCAGCAGGAGGCACTTGCCTTGGAGTCTACCACAATGGCAGCCTTCCAAGCAGTCTCATGGCTCGACCTGTGGTCCCTCACAGTGTTGAAAACCGCGGCCTCCATAGGGAACATCACTCCTGAAGGGGGACCTGGCTTTCGTGAGACTGTGCCAGTCTGGGGGTAGGGCTATCGGCCTACCTGGCCCACCAGACGGCCAACCTGTGGGCCAACCTGGTTCTCCAGCGTAGAGACGCTGTTCTCACCCAAGTGACCAGGGCGGCCGGCCTTGAGGCAGCTCTGGGTCTTCGCAACAGACCAGTGTGTAGCTCCTCCTCTCTCTTCCCAGGAGAGATGGTGGACGCTGCAGTCAAAAGACAGCGCACTGACAACAGTGACCGTTTAGTAAACCAGGCAGTCTCGAAGGCGTCTGGGCAGCCTCGAGTTACTGCAGCCTAACTAGGAGTTTCCTCTGCGGCCAAGACGATCGCATTGTCGCAGCCCAAAGGAAAGGCTCTGCCTTCAACTTCTCAAGGGGTGTCCGACACCAGCCCTCCTTCTCAAGGTGGGGGGGGGGTCGGGGGGGGGGGGGTGTAAGAAGAAGCCGAAGAGAGGTGGGAAACTCTAGGGATGGCGTTCGCCCTCACCCTCCCTGCTGCCGGAAGGTGGGGGTTGCCTGGCAAGCCGTTGGGCAACATGGCAGCGCTACGATGCGGAGACCTGGATATAAACGTCATTCGGGAGGATATTTATTTCTACCCCTTCGAGTCTCGCCACCCCTCACCTCCACCCAACCCCCATCTCCAAACCTACGTTCCTGGCTCGACCAAGGACGTGATGGTTCAGCAGGAAGTAGATGCCATGTTGAGCAAACGAGCTGAGGAGATCATTCATGATCAATTGCCAGGCTTCTACAGCCGCCTCTTCCTTGTGGAGAAGTCTTCAGGGGGCTGGCGCCTGGTGATAGATCTCTCTCTCTTGAACTGATTCGTTTGCCAGACTCGGTTCCCGATGGAAACAGCACATTAGGTGCTCGATTCCATCAGGGAGAATGACTTCATGCTTTCTGTAGATTTGAAGGACGTGTATTTCCAGATACCTGTCCATCAATCCTCCAGGAAGTACCTCCGCTTCATCCTCAACAGGACAGTGTACCAGTTCATGGCACTTTGTTCCGGTCTCTCAACTGCCCCACAGGTGTTCACGCGAGTGTTCATGCTGGTGTCGGCTTGGGTCCACTCAGGACAGAGATCGACTCCTTGAATTCTGCCGCGATCTGGGAATCGTTGTGAATCACGAGAAGTCAGAGCTCGAACCCAAGCAGAGGATGAAGTACCTGGGCATGCTGATCACGGCAGCAGGGCGAGTCTTCCCCGCAGATTCGCGGATCAGCAGGTTCAGGGAGGCAGTAAGACAGTTCCTGTCTCGACAGGAGCAACCAGCTCAGCAGAGGCAAGTCGTGATCGGCCACCTGTTGTCTCTCAAGAAGCTAGTCCCTCACGGGCGTCTTCACCTGCGGTCTCTTCAGGGGAGACTAAAGGAATGTTGGTCACAGGCAAGGGATCCTCCCTTCTTCCCCGTGTCCCTCACGGAGGAGGTGAAGCAGGACCTAGCCTGGTGGCTGGACGACAGGAACCTCGTAAGAGGAGTGCCTCCTCCTCCTCCTCCTCCTCCTCCTCCCTCCTCCTCCTCCTCCTCCTCCTCCTCCTCCTACATGCTTCTCTTCTCGGACGCATCGACCAAGGGATGGAGCGCACACCTGGAGAGTTGCTGACTGCAGGTGTGTGGGACCATCGCAACAAGCACCTTTACATCAACGTCCTGGAGCTCAAGGCAGCGTTCCTCGCTCTCCAAGAGTTCCGTGACCATCTGGTGAGACACTCGGTGGTGGTTGGTGTGCGACAACACCACAGTAGTGGCATACGTCAACAAGCAGGGGGGGGCCTAGTGTTACCCTCCCGCTGCACCAGTTGACGATGGCAGGTGCATGAGTGGGCCCGCGGCACACTCCAATAGAGTTGTCGGCTCGCTACATTCCAGGGAAGAGGAATGTGGTAGCCGACAAGCTCAGTCGTCAGGATCAGGTGATAGGAACCGAGTGGTCCCTTCATCCAGACATGGCAGAAAGGCTGTTCAACCTGTGGGGGCGCCCAGTCGTGGATCTGTTCGCCACCCGGCACAACAGAAAACTCCAGGTTTTCTACTCGATTGTGCCGGATCCATGGGCAGCCGCAGAGGATGCTCTTCGTCTACGCCTTTTCCCTGTTCTCTCGGATTCGCAAAGTGATCAGCAGGGCGCTGATCACTGCGAACCTTCGGATGATCTCGGTGGCGCCCAAACGACCTCAGGCCGTTTGGTATCCGGACCGGCTGGCTCTGCTTGCCGGACCGTGGCCCTGGCTGGCATCGCAGCCCCCCAAAGAGGAATAGGCAAACTTCATGTTTCTAAAGAGAGAGGCTTCAGCCTTTCAGACCCACAGGTTTTGCTATGACACACCCCTGGCTCCTCCCCCAGACAGTCGTAAGCGAGCACAAACCACGCCCATCGGGGCGGAGCAACCAGAGACGTGCGAGTGACAGAACTCAAACCGCCATATTGAAGTTGACAGGACACAGGCAACACCTGTTTACACCTCACCATTACTACAACCCTCCCCTAATTATTGTTACGAGGGACAACGACTTAATCAACAATGAAAATGTCCAAAAAAAATGCCAAAAAAAGTCGTAGTATCAGCAGATGGTGAATAATTTAGCGAAACTAGCGATGATGACAATATTCCACCGGCACAACCCAAAAAGAAGAGAGGTCCCAAAACGGAAGAAACCAGCCAGGAACCTTCCAATAGTGAAATTCTTCAAGTATTATTACAGAATCAAACATTATTGAAACTAGTGGAGAAAGGGTAAGGTTTAATATTCTGTTTTTATATAAAAACGTCTTGGATAGCAGCGGATATAGACTGATGACATCACAAGCATGGCAGTAAAAGGTAAACAATGAGCCGGAACGGACCGTGCGTGCGTTAGTTTATAATCGTAAAAGTTGAGATTAGATAAATTTCGAGACCGAAGTACATTATCAAATAATCCTAAACTGTGTAAAGTGAGCCTAAACATTATAAGGACTAGATACTTATATGACAAAGGTAATTAATGTTGTAAGGTGAGGTGTTAACTAGTTTTGCCTTACGTTCCAAAGAGGCGAGTAACCTAAGTAGCCTAACTTTTTCTAACTTTGAGTTTAACATACTACGTCAACCTAGGCTACCTATTAGCCGCAGGGAGCGCCTATCCCACCGAGATCCTATTGTCGACATTTAACTGGAGGGGTTCCTGTCAAAGGCGGTATAATTCCGCCTACCTCAGCTAATGGGTAGAATTTTATATCACTCGTTTCCTTTCGATATAATGGTTTACCCCTTACCATGAGGAACTGCGTCTTAAGAATTTCTGACAGGTCGACTATATAAATAATATAAGATGATTACTGTAGAGGCTATATAAATTTAAGTATGGGATATTAGTAGAGGATGCCGATTTGACCTGAATTAACCGATGAAGGCCATTTGAGCCTAGAACCCGATTGCCTGGCTTCAGCCTGCTAGGTCTGCTGCTGTCCAACCTGATTTGTAAATTCATGAGCCATATTATAGACATCAGTTAAACTTTTATTATCAAATTTAAGTCTAGGTTTTCACTCCTATTGCAGAAGTGGTTCGACTGCAAAAATGAATGACAATACTCCTCCTCCTAAGCGCCCTCGCCGTAAAGTAGATTTACCTGAGAATGCAAATGAAGAATTATTTACAACTATAAGTAGAAATAGTATGACTATGAAGAATTTCCAAAAACCCGCTTACCTTTAACAACCTATTCCTACTTATATATCTAACAATTTTAATGCTGTGCCCTTCAATTCATAGAGATGGGAAAATACAATTAAATGACTCCCTAATTGCATTAACATTAAGTGAAGGAGACAGAAACTCTCATGATCAATTCTTTGTTTGTAATCAATAATAAAGAACTTGCAGACCTTTTCAAATTGATATATATTTCATACATCAACTTACCTGTCAGATAGTATACATCTTGATAAGACTCCGTCGTCCCTGACAGAAATTCAAATTTCGCGCCACTCGCTACAGGTAGGTCAGGTGATCTACCGGCCTGCCCTGGGCGGCAGGACTAGGAACCATTCCCGTTTTCTATCATATTTTCTCTGTCGCCGGTGGTATCAACATTGTTGTTATTACCTCCTGACGTAGATTCTTATTTCATCCTTTGGATCATCGTTTTCTCGCTTTTGGTGACGTTCTGGATCGTGTTTTTTGGCATTCGCTACTGTGGACTGATTTTGGACTTGCTTTTTTATTTTTCTCATATGTCTGATTCAAATGTGAGTGTGAGAATGTGTGTGAATGTAGGCTGCAGGGTGAGGATACCGAAGGCTTCGGTTGATCCTCACACTGTATGTCGTAAATGTAGGGGTTTCAGTGTTCTTCTACTAATACCTGTCAT
>NC_087208.1:51837180-51887476 GCF_015104395.2 Macrobrachium nipponense | reverse complement strand
ATGACAGGTATTAGTAGAAGAACACTGAAACCCCCCCTACATTTACGACATACAGTGTGAGGATCAACCGAAGCCTTCGGTATCCTCACCCTGCAGCCTACATTCACACACATTCTCACACTCACATTTGAATCAGACATACTGAGAAAAATAAAAACGCAAGTCCAAATCAGTCCACAGTATGCGAATGCCAAAAACACGATCCAGAATACGTCACCAAAAAGCCGAGAAACGATGATCAAAGGATGAAATAAGAATCTAAGTCAGGAGGTAATAACAACAATGTTGATACCACCGGCGACAGAGAAAATATGATAGAAAACGGGAATGGTTCCTAGTCCTGCCGCCCAGGGCAGGCCGGTAGATCACCTGACCTACCTGTAGCGAGTGGCGCGAAATTTGAATTTCTGTCAGGGACGACGGAGTCTTAGCTATGTATATATCTGACAGGTAAGTTGATTGTATGAAATTTATCAAATTGAAAAGGTCTGCAAGTTCTTTATTATGATTACAAACAAAGAATTTATCATGAGAGTTTCTGTCTCCTTCACTTAATATTAATGCAATTAGGGAGTCATTTAATTGTATTTTCCCATCTCTATGAATGGAGGGCACAGCATTAAAATTGTTAGATATATAAGTAGGAATAGGTTTGTTAAAGGTAAGCGGGTTAAATTCTTCATAGTCACTACTATCTACATTATAAGTTGTAAATAATTCTTCATTTGCATTCTCAGGTAAATCTACTTTACGGCGAGGGCGCTTAGGAGGAGGAGTATTGTCATTCATTTTTGCAGTCGAACCACTTCTGCAATAGGAGTGAAAACCTAGACTTAAATTTGATAATAAAAGTTTAACTGATGTCTATAATATGGCTCATGAATTTACAAATCAGGTTGGACAGCAGCAGACCTAGCAGGCTGAAGCCAGGCAATCGGGTTCTAGGCTCAAATGGCCTTCATCGGTTAATTCAGGTCAATCGGCATCCTCTCACTAATATCCCATACTTAAATTTATATAGCCTCTACAGTAATCATCTTATATTATTTATATAGTCGACCTGTCAGAAATTCTTAAGACGCAGTCCTCATGGTAAGGGGTAAACCATTATATCGAAAGGAAACGAGCATGATATAAAATTCTACCCATTAGCTGAGGTAGGCGCAATTATACCGCCTTTGACAGGAACCCCTCCAGTTAAATGTCGACGATAGGATCTCGGTGGGATAGGCGGAAGGGAGCGGCTAATAGGTAGCCTAGGTTGACGTAGTATGTTAAACTCAAAGTTAGAAAAAGTTAGGCTACTTAGGTTACTCGCCTCTTTGGAACGTAAGGCAAAACTAGTTAACACCTCAACTTACAACATTAATTACCTTTGTCATATAAGTATCTAGTCCTTATAATGTTTAGGCTCACTTTACACAGTTTAGGATTATATGATAATGTACTTCGGTCTCGAAATTGATCTAATCTCAACTTTTACGATTATAACTACCGCACGGTCCGTTCTGGCTCATTGTTTACCTTTTACTGCCATGCTTGTGACGTCATCAGTCTATATCCGCTGCTATCCAAGACGTTTTTATATAAAAACAGAATATTAAACCTTACCCTTTCTCCACTAGTTTCAATAATGTTTGATTCTGTAATAATACTTGAAGAATTTCACTATTGGAAGGTTCCTGGCTGGTTTCTTCCGTTTTGGGACCTCTCTTCTTTTTGGGTTGTGCCGGTGGAATATTGTCATCATCGCTAGTTTCGCTAAGATTATGCACATCTGCTGATACTACGACTTTTTTTGGACATTTTCATTGGTTGATTAAGTCGTTGTCCCTTGTAACAATAATTAGGGGAGGGTTGTAGTAATGGTGAGGTGTAACAGGTGTTGCCTGTGTCCTGTCAACTTCAAATATGGCGGTTTGAGTTCTGTCAACTCGCACGTCTCTGGTTGCTCCGCCCCGATGGGCGTGGTTTGTGCTCGCTTACGACTGTCTGGGGGAGGAGCCAGGGGTGTGTCATAGCAAAACCTGTGGGTCTGAAAGGCTGAAGCCTCTCTCTCTAGAACATGAAGTTTGCCTATTCTCTTCGCCGATGCCAGGGCCAGCAAGAAGAGGGTTTTGAGGGTCAGATCCCTGTCTGACGACTCTTGGAGTGGCTCAAAGGGTCTGCAGCTCTTCATCAGGAGGGAGATCTCGAAAGAAGAGGAGATATCCACACCTCGCAGTTTAAGGACTAAGGCCAGGGTGGCTCTGTAGCCCTTAATTGCGGAGACAGAGAGGAGCTTCTCTCAGCGAAGGAAGACGAGGAAATCCGCTACCTGCTGAAGAGAGGCTTTAAGAGAGAGACAACGTCCACGACACCAACCACAGAAGACGGACCATTTCCCCTGGTAGACAGCCACAGATGACTGACCAAGGTATCCGGCCATCTCTGTTGCTGTGCTGCGAGAAAAGCCTCTCGCTCACAAGAGATGGTGGATAGAAGCCAGCCGTGAAGACACAGGGACTCGACTGACCGGTGGTACTGTTCTATGTGTGGCTGGCACAGAAGGTTGTGCCAGGGGGGAATCTCTCTCGCCGCTCCGGCAAGCAGAGCCAGCCGGTCCGGATACCAAACGGCCTGAGGTCGTTTGGGCGCCACCAGGATCATCCGAAGGTTCGCAGTGATCAGCGCCCTGCTGATCACTTTGCGAATCAGAGAGAACAGGGGAAAGGCGTAGACGAAGTGCATCCTCTGCGGCTGCCCATGGATCCAGCACAATCGAGTAGAAAACCTGGAGTTTTCTGTTGTGCCGGGTAGCGAACCACGACTGGGCGCCCCCACAGGTTGAACAGCCTTTCTGCCATGTCTGGATGAAGGGACCACTTGGTTCCTATCACCTGATCCCGACGACTGAGCTTGTCAGCTACCACATTCCTCTTCCCTGGAATGTAGCGAGCCGAAAACTCTATTGAGTGTGCCGCGGCCCACTCATGCACCTGCATCGTCAACTGGTGCAGCGGGAGGGACACTAGGCCCCCCCTGCTTGTTGACGTATGCCACTACTGTGGTGTTGTCGCACACCAACACCACCGAGTGTCTCACCAGATGGTCACGGAACTCTTGGAGAGCGAGGAACGCTGCCTTGAGCTCCAGGACGTTGATGTGAAGGTGCTTGTTGCGATGGTCCCACACACCTGCAGTCAGCAACTCCTCCAGGTGTGCGCTCCATCCCTTGGTCGATGCGTCCGAGAAGAGAAGCATGTAGGAGGAGGAGGAGGAGGAGGAGGAGGAAGAGGAGGAGGAGGAGGAGGAAGAGGAGGAGGAGGAGGAGGAGAGGAGGAGGAGGAGGGCACTCCTCTTACGAGGTTCCTGTCGTCCAGCCACCAGGCTAGGTCCTGCTTCACCACCTCCGTGAGGGACACGGGGAAGAAGGGAGGATCCCTTGCCTGTGACCAACATTCCTTTAGTCTCCCCTGAAGAGACCGCAGGTGAAGACGCCCGTGAGGGACTAGCTTCTTGAGAGACAACAGGTGGCTGATCACGACTTGCCTCTGCTGAGCTGGTTGCTCCTGTCGAGACAGGAACTGTCTTACTGCCTCCCTGAACCTGCTGATCCGCGAATCTGCGGGGAAGACTCGCCCTGCTGCCGTGATCAGCATGCCCAGGTACTTCATCCTCTGCTTGGGTTCGAGCTCTGACTTCTCGTGATTCACAACGATTCCCAGATCGCGGCAGAATTCAAGGAGTCGATCTCTGTCCTGAGTGGACCCAAGCCGACACCAGCATGAACACTCGCTTGAACACCTGTGGGGCAGTTGAGAGACCGGAACAAAGTGCCATGAACTGGTACACTGTCCTGTCGAGGATGAAGCGGAGGTACTTCCTGGAGGATTGATGGACAGGTATCTGGAAATACACGTCCTTCAAATCTACAGAAAGCATGAAGTCATTCTCCCTGATGGAATCGAGCACCTAATGTGCTGTTTCCATCGGGAACCGAGTCTGGCAAACGAATCAGTTCAAGAGAGAGAGATCTATCACCAGGCGCCAGCCCCCTGAAGACTTCTCCACAAGGAAGCCCGGCAATTGATCCTGAATGATCTCCACAGCTCGTTTGCTCAACATGGCATCTACTTCCTGCTGAACCATCACGTCCTTGGTCGAGCCAGGAACGTAGGTTTGGAGATGGGGGTTGGAGGTGAGGGGTGGCCGAGACTCGAAGGGTAGTAAATATCCCTCCCGAATGACGTTTACTATCCAGGTCTCCGCATCGTAGCGCTGCCATGTTGCCCAATGGCTTGCCAGGCAACCCCCCCCTTCCGGCAGCAGGTGAGGGCGAACGCCATCCTAGTTTCCCACCTCTCTTTGGCTTCTTCTTACACCCCCCCCCCCCTTGAGAAGGAGGGCTGGTGTCGGTCACCCCTTGAAGAAGTTGAAGGCAGAGCCTTTCCTTTGGGCTGCGACAATGCGATCGTCTTGGCCGCAGAGGAAACTCTTAGTTAGGCTGCAGTAACTCAAGGCTGCCCAGACGCCTTTGAGACTGCCTGGTTTACTAAACGGTCACTGTTGTCAGTGAGCTGTCTTTCGACTGCAGCGTCCACCATCTCTCCTGGGAAGAGAGAGGAGGAGCTACACACTGGTCTGTTGCGAAGACCCAGAGCTGCCTCAAGCCCGGCCGCCCTAGTCACTTGGGTGAGAACAGCGTCTCTACGCTGGTAAACCAGGTTGGCCCACAGGTTGGCCATCTGGTGGGCCAGGTAGGCCGATAGCCCTACCCCCAGACTGGCACAGTCTCACGAAAGCCAGGTCCCCTTCAGGAGTGATGTTCCCTATGGAGGCCGCGGTTTTCAACACTGTGAGGGACCACAGGTCGAGCCATGAGACTGCTTGGAAGGCTGCCATTGTGGTAGACTCCAAGGGAAGTGCCTCCTGCTGCGAGAACCAGAGGTTCTCTGACAGGAGCTGCAGCAGAGACACCCCCGGAGTTAGCCTGGCTAGCTCCAGGTTAACTTGTTTGGGCCAGCAGAGGGTCCTCTGAAGGCACGTAAAAGCGCCTCTGTCGCGGTAGAGGTGGAGGAAGGAGCTTAGCAGACCTACCGCAATGAAGCGATCCCTCCTTTCCGGAGATGAGAGCGTCCACCTGGCCCAGCACACTGTCAGCCAAGGCTGATCGCGGCAGACCCACCGCCATCCTGGGTTCCTTCTTAGGTCCCCAGAACGCCTCCAAGCCCGATGTGGGTTCGGTAGGTGGGAGCGGCGATCCTTCTCTGAAGTCGTCGTGCTGACGGATCAGTGTAATTACCTCTGCGAACGACCTCTGGATCTCGGGAGTGACTGCTTTGAATTTTGGCCTAGCCTAACTCCTTTCTTTCTCTATAAAAATGAATAATCTACCCACCTGTACGCTTTCTCCAACTCCAGTACACTCCAGAAATCACCTTAAAACACCAGCACCACAAGACTTACGACCCAAAAAACAACTCCTACCAGACAGAGAGCTCTCCCCTACCAACCACACACCACCAACACGTGCTTTCTACTGCCCCGTGTTATTGTTTTACATCCTGCCGACGCCGCCGCCATCTTGTCTATGACGTCACAGCCTATGACGTCACAACACAACTTAAATACATCAACAGACACCTTCTAGAATCTACCACATGTTGTCTATATATAGGACACCCACCATATTTCAACAATGCATAAAATACCCATAACAATTATACAATATATAATCACACTTATCTATACCCATACACAATTATACAATATAATCACACTTATCTCTTTCTCCTCCCCTCCGACTGTTTCCTAACCTAGTATTCCCCTCTTAATTTCCTTTAGTCCTCCAACTCTTTACCCTCTACATAATTTCTAATACAGTTCCCCTGAAACTCCTGCTTTAGTTTAATATTCAGCACTTGTTCTCCTTTCCTTTTATCCATCTCACCTCCTTTATTTCCCCGGATTCAATGGTTTCCCTTATTGCAGCAATATCTATTTTTAATCTCTTGCTACTTACACCAGTGCTCGATTTGATGGCGGTCATTAGTGTTTTACTATCAGTGTTAACCAAGGCTTCTAAATTTCTCCCTCCTACTACCTCTTCCCACAAATGCTTGAAATATATCAATCCTTCTACAGCTTCCCCAACACTCAGGGCTTCAGCCTCAATGGTGATTTTGCCACTCTCCTGGATTTCCTAGACTTCCACCATATGGGACTTCTCCTCTTCCCACTGTCCAAAGAAATAATATAACCCAGTTGAGTATGGCCATCTTCTATGTTTCCAAATGAAGCGTCTGCATAGGCTTCCCAATAAACCCTTTCTTCTTCCATCTCACTTATTGTAACTTCGCCCATCATGCCTCTTAGTTTTTCTCACAATTTTAATAAGTTTCTTCATATCCTGAGTTGTTCTTCTTTAAATGCTTTACTTAATTCGCTAATATCATATGATATTTCTGGCATCGTGTGTAGTGATACCCAATTCAGCTGTCCTACCACTGATCTGTACTCTGTTAACTCTTTTTGTTCTAGCACTCTATTACCCGTATATCTCTAGCCTCTGGTTCTCTTATGGAATTTATATACTGCCACTGATTAAGGGAAAATCTATTCTCCTCTGCTCTATTACTACTCCTATATACTTGAACCTTTTACTCTCTTGTTCTCCTACTTGCAATTTCCCTTTCAATCTCCCAATCGTTTTTGTTTCCTTTAAGAATCCTTCAGTTCCTCCGTAGCAAAAATCATCTATGTGTGTACACAAAATGCCTTCCAATTATGTTCTTTTTCCAAAGAATATATTAGGTTCTAGTCTACTTCTCTCACCTTGAAGCTCCTTCACTACTTTCACCCACTTTACAATACCATGCTTTTGCTGCATCCTTGAGCCCATAGACTGTTTTCTTCAACTTCCATAATCCCCTCCAACCATCTTCCCTTGGTGGCTTCAAGTACACTTCTCTTTGTATCTCGTCACCTTGTAAATATGCAGTTTTGACATCCAATGTATAACAATTCCAATTTTTCACCTTTATTATGGTTAGACAGAATTTTAAAATTTCAGCATTGCATGTGGGAGCATCCTTTTCCCACTCAGCCATTTCTTCTTCAAACCCTCTAGCTACCAATCTTGCTTTACATATCCTTTCCCCCCCTTTTATCTTTTCAGTTACTATCCATCTTGTAGATATAGCTTTTTGTCCAACATCATTTACCTCCTCATATACCTGGGTATCTCTCCAACTTAGAAGTTCTTTTTCTTTAGCTTCCATTATGCTTCTATTTTCAAATCCCAGCAACACCTCCTCTTCATCTTCAATTTTTTTCTACCTGACTATAATCCTCAAGTAACCCACCCTTTGTCACCTGACGTGAGTCTCGTATATTGTACGAATCAGCCCATGCTTGGTTCTTGATCTTTTTCCTGCAAGACCTAAAATAGTCCATTCTTCTACTTTGTCCTGTATCATTGTTTATAGCCCTAACTCTATTTCCCTTTTTGAATTTGGTATCTCTTCCATTAACTCGCTTTCTATTGACCACTTTGCCCGTTATCTTCCACTGTTTCCTCTATCACCTCTCTTTCTATAGTCTCTTCTGTGTCTGCATTCCTTCTCTCACCCATTATCTCCTCTCCTTCCAGCCAATCTACTTTCCCTTCATTTGGGCCATCTGACCTACCTTTCACCCCATGGGATTTATCTATTCTAGCCGATATCTCTTCTGTATCTGGTGATCGTCGTTGAATCCTTGTCACATGTATCCTAGCTACTTCTCTTAAAGAATCCCCATGTTTGACTATTATTGTTTTCCCCGATACTCCCACTACCTGAGCAGGTCCTCTCCATTCATTTTCATTTTCCCTCTATAGAATACCTCATCTCCTACCACTGCTTCTTCAAATTTATGTTCTCTGATGTTTTGTTTAGCGCTATTCTTATTTTATTACAGGACTCATTTTTTATAAATGCTTCTCTGGCCTTGTGCATTGCATTCAGTGTGTCCCTTTACCATACCACCCTCTTCCATCCTTTTTCTCTGCTTGCAGGACTAGAACTTTCTTCTCCTATTAGGTTAGGCAGTGAAGGGTTTTTTCCAAATACTAATTGTTGGGAGAGAAACCTCCATTATTCATTAAACAGTTCCTAGCACTCACTACCCATTTCAAAGCTAGGGACCAATCTACTTCCTCTTCTCCATCATCTTCCTTACACTTCCCTTGATCATGCCTACGGTCTTTTCACATAATCCGTTGCTCCACGGAGATTCTGATGCTGTGGCTAATACTTTAATATTCCATTTTTCTGCCATCCTCCTTACTTTTTCATTTTGAAATTCTCCCCCATTATCTGACAATATTTTGGAGGTGCTCCCAAATATAGCAAAACCAGCACTCAAAAAGTATCTTTATTATAGTTTTGGCTGGTTTCTTATCTTTTATCCAACAGGCCTGACAATATCTCGTTTGCCATATCCACTATTACCAAGAAACTTTCTCTCTTCTATCTCTCCCACATCCATCGCTACGGACTTCATTGAACGTTTTTACTCCAAGAAAAGCCTACTACCGGTTTGGCGGGGTTTCTTTTGTATTTTTTACAAAACCTCACAATTTTTAATCAGTTCCGTTAGTAACTTTCTTATTTCCTCTTTTTCTTTTTCGATTAACCCATTACTCCATTGTGCTTCCTCTGTTAGCTTCCATATTTTATCTCCACTTCCATGACCAAACTGTAAATGTAATTTCGTTCATTGTGTTCTTAACTTTCCCTCGGATTCTTTCCCTTCCAACCCTCCAGTAATAATTCTTCTACCTTCCTCCTCCTTATAGGCACTCTTAAATGACCCTGTTTCGTCTTCTCTTAACTCTACTTTCATTCCCCCCTAATACTTCTACTATGACACAATTTTCTTTCAAATTTAGGGTCATACCCATTTTACTCATGGTTTGCTTACCTATCAGCCAGGGTATATCACCTTGCAGAATTTCCGTCTTCAAATAAAACTTTCTGTTTTTTTTTTTTTAGTATCACAGGTATTTCTATTATTCCTCTGGACTTATAAGATGTCTCACCAAAATTAAACACTTTATTAGACTCTGTCCTAGTGTCCCTCATTCTCCTCAACAATCTTCCTGACTCAAATCCATGACAATACGTGCTAGTCACAATTCCCCGCAAACTGTGATTTACACCCTGTGTCCAAAATTGCATCAACCACCTCCCATGATGCTTCCACTATTTTATTAACTTCTCCTACATAAACCTCTTCTTCTTCTGTCCCATTTTCTGTTTTACCTTATTTTCTTCTAGTCTTGTTTCAGTTTTCTTCCTATTATGAAAATTCTGAGGACAATCCTAGCCCAATGCCATTCTGAGCTGCATATTGCACATACTGTTACCTTCCCCTTCTTTGTTTATAGGATTTCTACCACCCCTTCCTCGGTTCCATCTTCCCCGATATCTTTGGTTTCCCTCCCTCTCCCAGAACTGGCATTGCCTTCTGACGAACCCCACCATTCCCGTTCCTCTTTAGTCCCTAATCCTCAAATAGTCTTTTCATTGTTTGCGACACTGTTCCGTACTCTAGCTTTTCTTGACCCACAAGCCGATAATACCATTTGTTTTTGATTTTCCGTGAGATTTGCTTGCTCTATTACATGATACCCCTTGACTTCGCCTTCAAGCGCGCCTTTTCCCCATTGCTCTTTACACTCAGATGCTGCCTTCTCGTATCTATTAAATAGTCCGCCATATTTTCACTAGATTCTCTTCTTATTAGAAGGTATCTTTTTATTCTACCGTAATTCTCCATTACCGAGTCTTTTTAGATAGGCTTTATCTAGTTTCTCTAGGATTAACTTTGGACTCTGTACCAGTAAGTTTATCTGTTATCTAATGCTTCCACTAGCTCTCGGGCTTTCCTTTTAAGCTCATTCTCATTTCTATCGCCGGGTATTTTGTATCTTCTCCATACAACAATAGCCAATCTTCGGCTTGACCTTCCATTCTTTGTATTCTTCTTGTATCCCGCTAAACCTAGGACATTCCCTTCTCCATCTAGTAGTCTCCCTTTGTTCACTGTCGGATCCAGGCATCTTTGATCAACCACGCTCTGCTACCAGTTTGAATTTTGGCCTAGCCTAACTCCTTTTCTTTCTCTATAAAAATGAATAATCTACCCACCTGTACGCTTTCTCCAACTCCAGTACACTCCAGAAATCACCTTAAAACACCAGCACCACAAGACTTACGACCCAAAAAACAAACTCCTACCAGACAGAGAGCTCTCCCCTACCAACCACACACCACCAACACGTGCTTTCTACTGCCCCGTGTTATTGTTTACATCCTGCCGACGCCGCCGCCATCTTGTCTATGACGTCACAGCCTATGACGTCACAACACAACTTAAATACATCAAACAGACACCTTCTAGAATCTAACCACATGTTTGTCTATATATAGGACACCCACCATATTTCAACAATGCATAAAATACCCATAACAATTATACAATATATAATCACACTTATCTATACCCATAACAATTATACAATATATAATCAACTGCATCCTGTGGAGACGGACCGTCAAGCCCTTCCAACAAGAATGCCTCCCGAGAACCTCCTCCTTCCACAGGAGGAACCACGACAGACCCCTCCTGGTCTCCTCCTACCACTTGCGTGTATGATCTGGTTGGTCCGAGGACCGTGCCAGATTCGTAGGGTGTCGTGGCGGGAACGCGAGGGGCGCGCCCTTCGTGATCGCTCCTGATCACCTCGCTCTTCCCGTAAAGCCCGAGGAAGTTAAGGGATCGGAGGGAGGCAGACCTGATGCTCCCCCCGCGACCAATGGCGAGCTGGTGTACTGAAGGGGCTGAAGGCGATCGTCACCTGCAGTGGCGATCGGTCTGAAGGCCTGGTCGAACAGCTCTCCTAGGGAGAGTGGCTGGACCAAGAACAGTGGCGACGGTCCCGAGCGTCAGAAGAGCTGCTGCTGGTTCCCCTTTCCGCCTGGTCCCGGAAGGAGCGGCGGCAGGGGATCAGGGGACCTGCAGAGTCCACTGTCGCGGTGGGAGCAAGGCCTATCCTCACGGCGCGTCACGCCGCCTGGACCAGCCGAGGCTGGTTCAGGCGACTGAGGGAACCACTTCCTTGCCTCAGCCCGCGAGCAGTCTGGGACCGTCGCGCCAACCCTGGGTACCAGCGCGTCACCGCGAGAGCGATCGCTGGTCTGGCAAGAGTCGCCTGAGCGACTCCCTCCAGTCTTCCGTCTCGTGCCTGGATCCTGGCGCCAAGAGTACTCGGATGCCTGGTCTTGGCTGTCCGGTCACCTGCAGGTGAGCGAACCCACCCGACTCTCACGAACGAGAGGCCGAGACAGTACCTGGCGCCGAGGCAGAACCTCTGGCGCCAGGTGAGGAAGTGCCGGTGCTAGCCGACACTCTTCCGGTCCCCGTCTTCTTCTTCCTTGCAGAAGGAGAGATGGGCCCCGTTCCCGAAAGAAAAGGAGGACCGACGGAAGTCCCAACCGTCCCATCGGAGTGGGACAGGCCCTTAGAAGTCTGGCACGAGACTTCTTAGGGGGGGAGGAGGCAGCCTTCTTCTTCTTCGGCTTGGGGGCCTTAGAAGTTGAAGGGGAAGCGGCGGCAGGCGACGACGACGAAGACGACGAAGACGATGAAGACGAAGATGACACCTTCCTCCTCTTCCTCTTCGTCAGCTTCCTCAGCACCACCGTCAGGTCTTCCATCCAGGACGGAGCCGGGGCAGTTGCCGAAGCAACAGGACCTGACTGCACCTGTCCGGAAGGACCTGGGGTGGGAGCAGCAACACCACAGGTAGGAACAACATTGGCAGGAACTGGTACCAAGGATGGAGCGGCAACGAAATCAGAAACAGGAGGCGGGGCAGGAACCGGCAGCATCCTCTGTACAGGAGGTAGGTCTAGCGGCGAGCTCTTGGGACACCAGAAGTCCAGGGCTGCAGCAGGAGCGGGAAAACCAGGAGGCAGCGTAGCAACGGGCAAGGAAACCTCCGGCAGCGGAGCCTGCACAGCGGTTGTCAGGGTCACCGTGGCTATGTGCTGCGTATACACCAGGTGAGGCGGAGCAGCGTAGCCCGGCATGGATACCGTCATGGTGGTAGGCCTGTGCATAACCGGCGTAGCCCCTCTCGCCATATGACTAAGCAGCCCCTGGACCATCGGTGTCCCTTGCAGCCCCAGCGAGTACCAGGCCCTACCGAGATCGTTGCCCGTGGTCAGCAAGTCTGAGGGAGGAAAAGTCGGGTAGATTAGGTGTGGGGGGGGGGGGGGGGGGGGGGGGGGATGATAGTTCCCAGCCCGAGCAAACGGAGAACCCCGAGTACAACTGGATGTCGGGGTATCTCGCCCCCTCCTCTACGCTCGACTGATCGAGGGAGGAGAGGGAGCGAGAAACCTCCCTTGAAGGGGAAGGAGCCAAAAGAGCGGAAAGCCCCACACTTATGGCCCCCAATACCTGGGCATAGTCTACGGTTGATGGGGGGGCGAGGGAGTTTCTCCGGCTCTTGTTGCATAATTTCCATAATAAAATGAAAACCAAAACAGACATGCACTTACTTTTGTACTTGCAAACACACACAAGTAAAAGAAAAAGCGAAAAAGTCTTCACGCAGTGAAGAAAACCCCGCATACGACAAAAGCGGGCAGAGACGAAGAGCAGCATGTCCATCCACGAGCACAGCAAAAAGCAAAGTGACTCCTAGCCTCGCAGATGAGCGTACCGCTAACTGCCGGAGAAGTAGTTAACTACTGAACCCCTTGTTCAAAAGCTAAGTACCTTCCTATTGTAAAGGACCGAGGGTTTGTATACCGTATCGGAACAAACTGATAAAAGCTACAACCATGGGTTGTTTTTAGTTGTATTCTACATGAAATTGCGCACATTTCCATATATAAAACTTTAGGTAACGGCTAACTTAAAATGGTTGCAACATTACGACAAGGATCGGACGAAAAATTCCTGATTTTTTCAGAAGAGTTAGTGGCGTGGACGTAAGGAAAAAGTTTTTTCATAAATTCACCATAAATCAAAATATTGTGTTAGAGACTTCCAATTTGTTGCAAAATGAAGGTAAATGATTGAATATTACTAGAATATAAGAGTTTTAGCTTACAATTGCATTTTTTGTACCATTCGGTAGAGTCAACAGTTTGGACCGGAAGGTTGAAATTTTGGCACATCGTTATTTATATGAAAATATTTCAAAACTGATAAAAGATACAACCATGAATTGTTTTTAGTTGTATTCTACATAAAATTGCGCACATTTTCATGTATAATACTCCATGTAACGGCTAATATAAAATGGTGCAAAAATTATGTCAAAGTGACAAAATAATTTCTGAGATATGTCGCTGATACTTTTTAGTGCGAGAAGTGTTACGGCCTCAGAGATCTCAGAGACAATGTTACGGTGTCGAAATATCCTGGTTAAAGGACGACACAATGTTACGGCCTCTGAGGGAGGTCCGCTTCAGGTTCGACATGAAATAAATAAAAAAAATTATCAACACAAACAGCTAAATGAAACGGATACGAATATAGAAAGAAAACACTAACACAACAAAGGTTTATTTACAAGCTTACTAACAACAAAGGTAAATGCAGAATGGTATCTCCTATTTACATAAAAAGACAGAATCTTACACTGCATGAACTGGGGGAAACAGTGAGGTAATAAGAATACTTGCTAAACAGTTTGGCACTTCGAAGAGGTGGCTTCATAAAAGTAGATCGGCGATTGCGGACTCCTCTTGACTCCAGTATTGCAGAAACTAATCTTCTTGTAAGGCAGGAATTCCCCAACACCTGTAACAGGACCTTTTCTTCTCTGAAGTCTGCTCGACGTAGAGATAACACGGTAGACCACACCTGAAGACGACTAGACCAATATCCAACCAACTCCTACGGCGAACGTCATCGACTCCAAGGATTTCTAGAACTTCTTAGATGAATCTAGACCAGGTATTGCATCAGAAATCGCTGGAGTTTATCACGTCCTCCCAACGAGATCCACAACACTCCTGCCGATTCTCGAACAGCCGTGAGCATAGACGCTTCCAACAGTGGCGCGAAAGCCTCCTTGCTGCCGAACTTCTCGAAAATGCATTCTCCTTTCCTTTATCTTTCTTTGCTATGAAGCAATTACCATCACAAGAAGAAAGAAATTCGCGCTTGCGCGCCTGGGTAACGATTGTAAACAAAACAACACCTTGATCCGTGAGTCCCAGCATCCCCCAAGGCGCAATTCAAAAGTTTTTGCCTAGTAGGCCTATAAATATTTTTCCGCGAATTTTTAAAAAAACTTTTTTATATTGATGTACCATATGTCCAATCGGCACCCAACAGACAATTTATATAGATGTTTAATACGTCCAATCAGCGTTAAAGGGTTAATAAATTACTAAATTATATCGTATATGTAGTATACAGTATACTGAAGGCTAGGCTAATGTATTCGTATATATACGATATATGTACCACGATATCTTCGTCATCGTATACGCAAGGCTAACTTGTTAAATGTTATTCAATTTCTCTTTGTACTGAATTATCATAAGCCAATGTGCATTGAACCTAGAGAATTAGCTGTAATTAATAATTACTATGTCATCTATGTATAAAGTATGCTGTGTAGTGTGGGCTAGGCTACCTTATATGTAAAGATGGTACTGATTACCCTAGTGTAGGCTAGGCTAGTATAATATTCTTACAGAAAATTAACACGGGCCGACTTACATCCTAATTGATTTGTGACTAGTTGGTCATAACTAATTGCGGTAGTAAGTAGACTACTACAGTGGTACCTCGAGATACGAAATTAATCCGTTCCGAGGCGGCCTTCGTATAATGAGTTTTTCGTATCTTGGAACACATTTTACATGTAAAATGGCTAATCCGTTCCAAGCCCTCCAAAAACACCTCATTAAATTTCATAATAAAGCTAAATTGACCTATAAACAATGAAATACTACAACAATTTGGACCATTCAATACCTAAATTAAGAATAAAAATTGAAAACCTGTAAATAAAATGTATATTAGTGTACAAGAAATATTATTACTGTAAAATGTGGAAACTTACCTTTCGAGTGAGACTATCTCCGATAGTGGCGGCAGAGGAGGAGGAGGACAAACGGCAGATAATGTACGTACGTACGTACACTTAACTTTATGAAAACACAAAATTTAAGGAAAACCATAAAACTAAAATTTACGAAAACACCTTACAAAACTGTAACACTTAACTTACAAAAATCTAGAAATCGGTACGTAAACATTTTTTTTATTTTTTTTTTATAACTTTTTTTTTTTTTGTTTTTTTTTTTTTTTTTTACTTTTACGTAGGCTTTTTTTTTTTTTTTTTTTTTTTTATACAGAATTTTCAACTTCATCACCGCTTTCAACGTTCTGTTTTTTCATCACTTGGTTCTTCCTTTTTGCTTTCAACTTTCTGTTTTTTATCACTTGGTTTCTTCCTTTTTGCTTTATCCTGCTATGCTGAAGGCTCTTTTAAAAAATAACAATCCAAGGAAGATTGCTTCTGCCTACTTTTCACAATGTTCCTGAAACGACTCAAGCAAACGTCATCGAACTGCGCAAGCATACGACCTGTGTGAGCCTTTTAGGGGTGTCTTTTTTCGATAAACAATTGCACTTATGAAAAGCGCCTAGATATCCTTAATTTCTGCCGTTGTCATAGGCTCCTCCTCCTCTTCCTCACCGCTGATAGAGAACTCCTCTTGAACGATGTTAAGTTGCATGGCCTCCAACTCCTTCAGGTCATCCGTCGTAAGCTCCTCTTGGTGCCTCCTCGAGAAGGTCGTTGATGTCGTCCTCGTCGACGACCAGCCCCATGGACTTGCCGAGTGCAACGATCTCATCAAGATCTGGTTCCAAAAACGTTTCGGGATCATCAACTGTTTCCGACTCTGCAGTACCAGCTCGCCCACGTCGAATCCCTCGAAGTCTCTGGCGGATACGGCATCAGGCCAGAGTTTCCTCCACAAGGAATTCAAGGTTCGCCTCGAAACCTCCTGCCCAGCTAGGTTCCTTCCAAAATTGACGCAAGGTGAGGTTTGTGGTATCGGTGATGTCGAAACACTCTTGAAAAGATGTTTCGTGTACAGCTTCTTAAAGTTCGCTATCACTTGCTGGTCCATGGGCTGGAGGAGAGGGGTGGTGTTGGGCGGAAGAAAAAGAATCTTAACGAAGGAATACTCCACTAGGATATCTTCCTCGAGGCCAGGAGGGTGGGGAGGGGCATTGTCCAAACACCAGCAGACATTTCAGGGGGAGCACTTCTCTTCCAAAAAACTCTCACAGTCGGGCCGAAACACAGATTTACCCACTCCGTGAACAACAGCCTCGTTACCCAGGCTTTTGCATTAGCCCTCCACATCACTGGAAGCTTCTCCTTCAGCACCTTATGGGCCTTGAAGGCTCGAGGAGTCTCAGAATGATACACAGTAGGGGCTTCACCTTGCAATCCCCACTGGCGTTTGAACAAAGTGCGAGCGTAAGCCTGTCTTTCATAGGCTTATGCCCGGGTAGCTTCTTCTCTTCCTCCGTGATGTACGTCCGACGAGGCATTTTTTTCCAAAAAAGGCCAGTTCTATCACAATTGAAGACTTGCTGAGAACTGTAGCCTTCCTTGGTCATCATCTCGTCGAAAGTCTTCTTAAATGCTTCGGTCCGCTTTCGTGTCCGAGCTGGCAGCCTCCCATGACACACCACCGAATGGATGCCAGTCCGTTTACGAAATTTCTCGAACCAGCCATGCGAAGCCTTGAACTCTGGGGTTGGCGTTGAAGTCCCTTCCCCTCCCTCGTCTTCCGCCTGCGCAATCAAATCGCCGAAAATAGCACTGGCCTTGTGAGCGATTGCTGTCTCCGTTACTGTATCGCCAGCGATTTCTTTGTCTTTTATCCAGATGAGGAGCAGCCGTTCCATCTCGTCGTGCACATGGCTCCTCTTGCTGGACAAAAATAGTGATGCCCTTCGATGATGTAGTTGCTTTTGATGCATCCTTCTGTTTAAGGATGGTGCCTATTGTCGACGGATTACGGCCGTATTCCTTTGCGATCACACTCAATCGCATACCAGCTTCGTACTTCTTTATGATCTCCATCTTTGTCTCCAGAGACAGCATGCGCTTCTTTCTGTGAATTTCACTTTCTTGGGACCATGACTACGTTAATTTACGTAAAGTCACACAAATATGTAATAATACAGTCTTCGCACAACACGATAATATGTACTGCAACGAAATCACTAACGAATTTACGTTACTAAACGAAATCGTTGGAGCGAACGAATGCCGATTGCGTACGGTAAAGTTTCGGTGCGGAGTGGCCGAGCTAAGGGGACGCAGCGCGTATGTATAGAAAGATGCTGATGGGAGGGCGGGATGCTGTCCAATCAGAGAGAAGGATCTCATGGCTTGGCTAGCATCAGGAACCAATGGGAGAGCAGGAGGATGGTGGCGAGTCTACTAGCACTAAGATGGTGGCGTGCGGCGCGAGTTTCAAAATTGTTATCGGGCGAATCTCGGACTTTCAGAAACCTTTCGTATCTTGAAAACTTTTCGTATGTAGAGCAGTAAAATTTTTCGCATTGGCTTTCGTAACTTGGATTTTTCGTAAGTTGAGCCTTTCATATCTCGAGGTACTACTGTACCAGTAATGTAAAAATGTATCAGTCCTATTTTCCTTAACATCATTTGTGACATAACTTTGTTATTGGATTGGTTGTTCATAGCAAATCAGCTGTTTCTGGCTGTATGAGTTTTCTAAACAAGTATATAATTACTAATGATACTTTTTGCATTCTCTTTTACTTTTTTAACTTAAATAGAAGATGGGATAGATTAAAAGGTGGAGGAAAAGGGGTTAGCCTGACTAAAATATAAATTATCATAAAATTTATTATTTGGATACTTACCTACTGTTCAATTTAGCTATATCTCCCCGCCGATTAGGCGAGTCGGCATTCAAACAAAAAAATCGAATGGCTGCCCAGATGACTGTCTAGTTTACCTGTTCTCCACCAGGTGTGTTTCGAATGTTTTAGCTCTTGTCAGAATTCTCCTTGACAGCACACTAAGTTGTGGGGAGGCTGGGTGGGTCTACTTTAACAGTAGGTAATTATCCAAATAATAAATTTTATTATGAAAATTTATATTATTTGAGATGAATCTTACTTACTGTTAAATTTAGCTGATTACCACATTGAGAAGAGGGATGGTGGGTAGTGCAGCTAGACAAAATTCCTCTCAGCCATTCGAGCTAAAGGTTTCTTATACGAAACCCAAAACATTCTCACCTGATCTGGAAACCTTGGTGGATTTTCCTACCACCAGAAGTTGGATTCCATTCAGGGAGCAAGGCTCTCATATGTATGCAGCAAAGAGTAGCCTTGCGGAGAAAACCGCTTCGATTCAACCAGCATGAAACGCAAGCGGTATGAGGGACCCCTGTGCCTGGGTCCAAAAGCCCTATCAAATGAGTCACTTAAAATGAATACCTTTACAATATAAAAGGTATGCTCCTATACAAAATTTGTACCTTCACGCTCCCCAAAATATTAAAACCCCGGGATTTAAACAAAAGAGCCTAAAGAATTGCTCTTTTTCAGTTCAGGAAAAGACTACCAACTACTAGTAGCGGATTAAGGGCTTTACTGTTTTCAAACACAATTCTGTATACTTAAGGTAGTGATCAGGCAAAAACTGAATTGTACTTCTACTGAGACACATCAATCTTATGCTGGAGCAACAAATTGACTTAACACTAAATGAAGTTGCAACTGCTGCTCACATTATGAATGTTTAACTTCAATAAGGTAGAAGATATGGAGCTAGTTCTCATACACTAGCCTATCCATTATGACACAAGAGGACCTTGTGTTCCTTGACAAAGTTTCTAAAAATCATAACAAAAAAGGTTACAAAAGTTAACTTTGCCTCTTCCAGGCTTAACCTTCACAAATACATTCTAGGTTTTCTAAAACCACCAAAAAGTTAACTTTGCCTTAAGTTTTCACATTGGCAAAAACGTTATAAGTTTCTAAAAATCCCAACACAAAAGGTTAACTTTGCTTCTTCCAGGCTTAACCTTCACAAATACATTCTAGGTTTTCTAAAACCACAAAACAAAAGGTTGATTTTTGCCTCTTCCAGGCTAACCTTTAACCACAACATCTGTTTTTCTTAAAACCAAAAAAACCAAGGGTTAATTTTGCCTCTTCCAACATTTACCTTTGATAAATATGTTCAAGGTCTCTAAAAGGATGATAAAAATGTTCTAGGTTTAACCTTCAAATTTAAATGCCCAACAGGATAGAGAAGTTTCCTTTTTTTCCCCCCCAAGGGGTTAGATTGGAATTCTTACAGGGAACTGTAAAGCAAAGTCTTAACATCACCCTCAGCTCTAAGGCAGAAAGCTAAAATAGCATTCCCTTACACCAGCTTAAAGAAGGGTGCTGACAGCAAATTTACTTATTAACTACTGCTAAATAAAAGGTTTTACAGTAAATTCAGATAAAGTTTAGACCCGCATCTCAACTACAGAGAGAGACTGATATAGAGATGAAGGGGCTTCAATCTCAACACCTTACAGTGCTGGTCCTCAGCAAGATCTAAAAGTACTTGATGCAATACTGAGGAAAGTACATATGGAACGATAACTTTGGAAGTAGACAGTGAAAAGTCTTATCTCCTCTAAACAGAAAACATTGACGTCTACAAGGTTCCAGGTGCTGAAAATTCCTCCAGAATGGTACCCTCAGTAACACACAGACCACTGCTTCTGACCCCAGGCCATGGCAGTTTTAAATTAAGGACAGATCTTATGATAATGTGAAAATCTTATTATTGGGAGGGGACATTCTAATCTCTCCAAGCAGTTAAGGATTTGCCTACGTCAATGGAACTGTATTGAAATGATATTGTTAAACTACAATAAAGTTTTGTACATACTTACCTGGCAGATATATACTTAGCTATAGTCTCCGACGTTCCCGACAGAATTTCAAATCTCGCGGCACACGCGACAGGTAGGTCAGGTGGTCTACCTTACCCGCCGCTGGGTGGCGGATGTACGAACCACTCCCGTAAGCTTGTCAGATTTTTCTCTTCCACCTGTCTCCTGAGGGGAGGCTGGGTGGGCCATTAATCGTATATATCTGCCAGGTAAGTATGTACAAAACTTTATTGTAGTTTAACAATATCATTTTTGTACATGAACTTCCCTGACAGATATATACTTAGCTGATTGGCACCCTTGGTGGAGGGTAAGAGACAGCTCAATAATACAGGTAAGACGGGAAACAACTAATGTTGTAGGATATAAAAACCTTGGTTCTCACCTTTTCAGGATGAAGACTTCATAGATACTATCTCTGAGTCTGCATTGCCTGGAGAGCTACAGCTAGGACGTGGACCTGATGCTGAAAGACTCTCGGATCTACCACTGGGATATGTGATCCCCTATTGTGGTAGAATCCAAGTCGGATGCTGTTAGAGGGACCTTGTCCGCTTACCTAACAGATCCTTACCACTACCTCTGCAAGGAGCAAAAACCCACCAGACCACCTAACAAAATACAAAGGGTTAATTATACGACAAAAAGAGGTGCCTCCTGCAACCTCTTTCAGACCAACCAAAAACAACAATATAAAATATAGGGTAACATATAAAAAATTTACACAGGATAAGTTTCAGCTCCCTGCCCCAGCACCGAATCCGCCGATACGAAAGGAACCCAAGGCGAAGCATTTATCATATGTGATTTTTACATCACGTAGGTAGTGGTTTGCAAAAAACCGATTGGCATCTCCAAAAAAGCTCGCCTCCATCAAGTTCCGCACAGACATATTTTTTCTGAATGCAAGCGAAGTTGCGATGGCTCTCACCTCGTGAGCTTTCACTTTCAGTAGTCTAAAATGATCTTCCTTACAGGCAACATGTGCCTCTGTAATAAGGCTTCTCGAAAAAGAAAAAAGGAAAGAGCATTCTTCGACATGGGCCGAGTGGGTCCTTTACGAGCACCAAAGCACATCTTGATTAGCCTTAAGTTGTTCCTTCCTCTTAAGGAAATACTTCATAATTCTCATAGGGCAAAGAGTTCTTTCAGGCTCTTCCCCTACTAGAAAAGATAACTACGAACTTCAAAGCTCCTGGGCCAAGGGCGTGATGGGTTTTCATTCTTTGCAAGGAAACTTGGAAGAAACGAACACACCATAGAATCTTCCTTAAACCCTACATTGCCCTCAATAGCTTGGAGCTCACTCACTCTTTTAGCTGTAGCTAGGGCCAAAAGGAAGATAGCCTTCTTCGTCAAATCCTTGAAAGAGGCTAAGCCAGGAGGTTCGAATCTAGACGATCCAAGGAATTGTAGGACTACGTCTAGATTCCAGTTCGGTACTACATGAGGACGCTTAATGGTTTCAAATGATCTAATAAGATCATGCAGGTCCTTATCATCGGATATATTTAAGCCTCTATGCCGAAATACCGCCGCCAACATACTGCGGTATCCCTTAATAGTTGACACAACCAGATGACATTCTTCTTTGAGGAAATAAGGAAATCCGCAATTTGGGTCACAGAGGTACTGGAAGAGGAAATGTTCTTCCTCTTGCACCACGTCTGAAGACATCCCACTTTGACTGGTATACACCGCAAGGTGGAAGGTCTCCTCGCTCTTGCGATTGCTTTAGCAGCTGTTGCTGAAAAGCCTTTCGCTCTGACCAAACTTTGGACAGTCTGAAACCAGTCAGACTGAGAGCGAGGAGATTTTTGTGGGTACCTGTCGAAGTGGGGTTGTCTGAGTAGATCGCTCCTTAGCGGGAGCGATCTTGGAAGGTCCACCAACCATTCCAGTACCTCTGTGAACCATTCTTGGGCCGGCCAAAAGGGAGCGATTAAGGTCATTCTCGTTGAATCGGACTCTACGAACTTCTTGATGGTTAGCCCCAGGATCTTGAAGGGGGGAAACGCGTAGACGTCGAGTCCGTTCCAGTCTAGAAGAAGAGCATCTATGCTACTGCCTCTGGATCCGATATCGGAGAGCAGTAAGGATCCAGCCTCTTGTTCTTTGACGTGGCAAAGAGGTCTATGTGTTGGCCTGCCCCATAACTTCCACACGCTCTGGCATACATCCAGATGAAGGGTCCACTCTGTGGGAAGGACCTGATCTTTCCTGCTGAGGAGATCTGCTCTTACATTCCTTTCTCCCTGCACGAACCTGGTGAGAAGCTTGATTCCTCTTTCTTCTGCCCACAGAAGAAGGCTCTTGCTGTCTCGTACAGGGAGAAGGAATGCGTCCCCCCCCTCCTTTCCTGATGTATGCCAGAGCTGTAGTGTTGTCCGCGTTGACCTGCACTACCGATCTTCTGACTGTGGGCTCGAAAGCCTTCAGAGCCAACCACACAGCCATCAACTCCTTTCTGTTGATGTGCCAGGCTACCTGGTCCCCCACCCAGGTACCTGACACTTCGCTGGTTCCCAGAGTTGCACCCCACCCATGTCCGACGCGTCGGAGAACAACACCAGGTTGGGGGTCTGTGATTGAAGAGACAGTCCCTTCGCAAAGAGGTTGGGATCTGTCCACCATAAGAGATGTTTCTTGATGTCCTGGGATAACGACAGGGAGAACGTCAAATCCTGAGAACGACGACTCCAATTCCGATGAAGAAAGAATTGGAGCGGTCTCAGGTGCAACCTTCCTAGGGAAACGAATTGCTCCAGAGAGGAGAGCGTCCCCAGCAGACTCATCCACTCCCTCACTGTGCATACTTCTTTCCCTAAGAAGGTTGTTACTCTCTCGAATCCTCGGGCTATTCCTTTCCTGCGAGGGAAAAGCCCGAAAACTCAGAGAGTTCATCTGTATCCCGAGATACACACACTCTTGCTCGGGAAGTTAGTGATGACTTCTTGAAATTGACGAGAAGTCCCAAAGCCTTCGTCAATTCTAAAGTTACTTGTAAGTCCTTCAAACAACGATCTTCTGAATTGGCCCTTATTAGCCAATCGTCGAGGTACATGGATATCCTCACCCTTTCAAATGAAGCCATTGAGCCACATTCCTCAAAATCCCCGTGAACACTTGAGGGGCCGTCGAGAGGCCGAAACACAGAGCCCTGAACTGAAAAATTTTCCCCCCCATCATGAATCTGAGAAACTTCCTCGAGGAAGGATGGATCGGTACGTGGAAGTAAGCGTCCTGTAAATCCAAGGAAACCATCCAGTCCCCTGGACGAAGTGCTGCCAGCACTGATGAAGGCGTTTCCATCGTGAACTTCTTTCTTTTCTACGAAGAAGTTCAGGGCGCTTACATCCAACACGTCTCCATCCCCCTGAGGACTTTCGGAACTAGGAAAAGGCGGTTGTAGAAGCCCTATGAATGATGGTCTGTCACTAGTTCGATAGCCCCCTTCTCCAGCATCTGATCTACTGCTAGATGGAGAGCTTGATTCATGAGGGTGGGGTCTCTGTACCTGGCCGTCAGTTCCCTTGGGATGGTCGTCAAGGGAGGTCTTTCGACGAAAGGGATGAGGTAACCTCTCCTCAAAATAGAAAGGGTCCAGGATCCGCCCCTTTTTCCGGGCCCAGACTTCTGCAAACTCTAAGAGTCTGGCGCCCACCGTTGTTTGAAGGACTTGCAAGTTATTTGGGGGCTTTAACAGACTTGGCGAAAGTCTTACCCCTTCTTGAAGGTCTACGACCTCTAAACGTAGAGGTTCTTGATGAAGATGCCCCTCGAAAGGGTTCTCGAACACTTGCCTTTTCCTTCTTAGCCTTGGTAGGGAAGGAAGGGCGAGGTTTTCTTGCCGACTGTGCCAAAAGGTCCTGGGTGGCTTTGGCCGAAAGTGACCTCGAAATGTCCTGCACTCGATGTTTCGGGAACAACTGAGTAGACAGAGGAGCAAACAGCAAAGAAGACCTCTGAGCATGGGAGACCGACTTCGTTAAGAAGGAACATAAACCGACCTCTTCTTCACGATCCCGGCCCCATAAATGGGAGGCGATTTTCACTCGCTCCGTCTCTTACCGACTGTCCATACAAGACAAACACACATAAGATCTTCTGGCGAATTGACTCTGGCACTTCAATTTTCTTGGCTAGGACTCCCAACGACCAATCAGGAAGTTAAATACTTCTAGCACTCTAAACATACCTTTGAGCAAATGATCCAATTCATTCATTGCCCAAGTCGTCTTAGCAGAGTTAAGGGCAGTTCTCCTTGTCGAATCTACCAGCGCCGAAAAATCCGAATCAGCCGAAGACGGTAGACCCAATCCTAATGGGCTCTCCTGTTTCGTACCAGAAACCAGCGCGTCCTGATAACTTCGAAGGAGGAAAAGCGAACATCGTTTTCCCCGCTTCTTCTTTGGAAGCCTCCAGGAACCAAAACTCCTCAGTGCCTTCTTCATAGAAAGAGTTGGCTTCATCCTCAAACAAGAAGAACTCTTCGCTGTCTTCGCCGTTGAAAAAAGTGAGTGAGGAGAAGGGGAGCCGTAGGCGTAAGGGAATCCCCAAAAACTTGTAAAAGTAGCTCTGTAAGCTTCTTGTAAGAAGAGACAGCAGCGAAGTGTTCGGTTCCTCATCCGAACCTTCTAGGACGTCTTGTCGAGGCGAGCGAGGAAGATCCTTAGGTGACGAAGGGATCCTAGCAGGAGTTGAGCGAGAGGTTGGAGAACGCCCTCTCTTAGAAGAGTTCACATCCCATGAGAACGATGAGAAGATCTGGGAAGTCTACGATGAGACTCCCTCTTCGAGGTATACGGAATCTCAGCCGAAGGAGAGGTAGGGCTCCTACTCCGAGAATCCTCGGAAACATCCACAGGGCGCTTACGAGGAGGCGAGCGCCTACTGTACTCTATGCGCCTATCCTGAGGCGAGCGGCTGCCAGGAGAAGAGCGCCTATCGAGAGCAGAGCGCTTGCGCGGCTCTCCATACCTGTCTCCAGTTGCGTACGATCAACGGAAGTTCGACTGGAAGGCGAAATGCGCCTACTGAGAGAAGGCTGCTTGCGAGACTCTTGACGTCTAACAAGAGGGTAACATTCAGGAGAAGGGCGCTTCAAAACTAACGAGCGCCTACTTGGAGAAGGGCGCTTCCGGGATTCCTGGTGCCTACCAAGAGACAAACGGTCAGAGAAGTGCACCTAGAAGCGGGAGAGCGCCTACACGGAGAAGGGCGCTTGAAAGACTCTTGTTGTCTGGCCCCTAGGAGAATAATCAGGAGTATGACGCCTTAAAAGAGACGAGCGCCTACTAGGAGATCTATGTGCAGTAGGCTCTTGGCGCCTACCTTGCGGGGAGCGGCTAACAGTAGGCCGTCTATCATGCACAGACTCCTACCAGACTCTAGATGCCTGTCAGGAGAGAAGTCACGATCCGACACTCGAGGAGAGTGACATCTGGAAGAAGAACGCCTACTTGTATAAGGGCGCCTTCTAGAATCTTGAGGCTGCTGAGGAGAAGTCTCACGCGAGGGAGTTGAAGAAATCGCGTGATGAGCATGGTGCAGTGCGCTTACCGGAAGCGGGAATCCAATCTGGAGAAAAAACTTCTTCTTTCTCCATAGAGCGTCCTACGATGTTTTTTGGCGCCTTGAAATCGAAAGAGAGCCAGGCGAGCGAGGGCGCTCACGCGAGCGAGGGCGCTCACGCGAGCCCCCACCTTCATACGAAACCTCCCCATATGAAGGAGAACGATCCTCTGAAGAGCGGCGCCTAGATCTCTTGATCGGAAGAGAAACGTCCTTCTTCCTATGTGATCTAACTGCTAGAGAGTCTGCTAGCGCCGTGATCTGAGCTTGAAGTCCCGCGAGTACTCTCGTAGGAGAATCTTCTTGTTCTTCCTCGGAAGCAGGCGCCGAGCGCGGAGCGCGAGAAGAAGAACGATCACAGGATTTCTTGGGTTTCTTCGCCTCCACCGACGATTCTTCCGGGAAAAACCTCCGGACTAGAAGCCAAAGGACTGCAGGGAGCCTTCCAAGCCCTCTTCAACGGGCGCGACGCATCCGGGGAGTTCCAACCTCTCTTCGGAGAGGGAGACGACGAAGAGGAGAAGCATTGGCGTAGGAGCTCCTTCTTGTAGCGATCCGAGGCAGCCTGGGAGCGTACTTCAGGATCTGCCGAGGGGACGCCTGACCGGTGGGGCTCTCCCTAGCCCTCCTGCGGCTTTCGACTTTCCTACTCCACTGGAACTGGGAGTCTGGAAGAGGTCTAGGCCTAGAGGCACTAAGGAGCCGGTCAGACGCACCCTCCACAACACTGGGACACTGCACTGATCACTAACACTCTCCTTACCTTCCAACTGACGAATCTTCTGATCCATAGAACGATTCTTGGCTTTCAGAGCTGCCGCCTCCGAAGGCGAATCTTCGGCTTCGTGCGGGGAGCCGGGGCTGCAACTTGGGAAGAAGGTTCTAATTCTACGTTAGTACTATTAGGATCCACATCCAACTCACTCATTCTAGATCTGCTAGAACTTCTAGAGGAAGCCTTACGCACTCTATCACGGTTCCAACTTCCTAACATAAGAAGAGAGAGCCTTATATTCTTCTTCATTCAATCCCTTACATTCACTACAAGGGTTAGCAAAAGCACATTCATTCCCTCTGCATTTCATGCAAACCGTGTGGGGGTCTACCGAAGCTTTCGGCAACCTCACCTTACATCCTTCATTCACGCAAACCCTAAACAAAACCGAAGTTTTAACTACCGATTCTAGATCAGACATCGTTAAAGAAAATCAAACTCAAAATCAAACCGGGTCCACAATCAGCGTATGCCAAGCCAAACAAAGCGAATACGTCACCAAATAATCCAAATTAACTCCAGGCAAGCGAGAATCGAAAAACTATCGAGAGAACCGACAACAGTTGTTATCGTTGCACCCAGCGACAGAGAAAAATCTGACAAGCTTACGGGAGTGGTTCGTACATCCGCCACCCAGCGGCGGGTAAGGTAGACCACCTGACCTACCTGTCGCGTGTGCCGCGAGATTTGAAATTCTGTCGGGAACGTCGGAGACTATAGCTAAGTATATATCTGTCAGGGAAGTTCATGTACAAAATTGTGTAGTAGAGTTGATTTCTTCTCAACGGAAGAATGAGACATCTACCAAGAGCATTGGAAATTCTGAAAAGTTTTGCCCTGAGGCTACAAGGGCTCTACAGGAGACTAAGCAATTCTTGAAGCATGAAAATTGCTCAATAGAATTCAGAGTAGATACAAGGGGCAGGCCTATGAGTCTGAATTAGGCAAAATTTAAGTTAACATCCACTGCTCAAGCCTGAGGGCCAACAAAGTAGTAATAATCATTCAGTTGTCCCTGTTCATCTACATGCTAGGAGGCTAAGTGAGTGTTCCTTAAATCCACATAAGTACCAGACTCAAAGCAGCAAACTTCCCACAAAGACTTTGTTTCTGACCAGGAATAAACCTGCTAAGCATCCTGATGTCTTTCCACTGCCTTGACATCTAAAAAGTTTTACCAGGTGTAGTTGACCATGCTATGTTGCATGAAAGGTTAATGACACTAGTTAAACTCTGTATTGCATGACAGAGGTAAAAGACCAAAACTTGGACTTAGGTTTAAGAACCAAAATGGACGATTCCTGGTTAAAGTGTCCCTCCTACAGTCCTGGAGCCAAAGTTGGTTCTGGATTACTTACAAATTTAATGAGTTATTTGTGAGTCGTAATTCTTACACTGAAACCATACATTAATTGAGCATGATTATCTGAAAATAACCAATAAGGCCATGTTTCTTAATGAGGAAAAGCCCTTACCATATAGGAAGGTTCTTTCCGGTCTAAAATCTTCAAGAAGCACATGCCTATTCATCTTGACCGACAAGCATGCATAATTAAATATCATCCCCACATCACTAGATAAGAATGGGGATATAAAGAATTAACAATATAGTGCACAGAAATTGGGCCAGAAGAAGCAACAGGTCTTTGGCCTTTGGAATACTGTTGACAGAGTGGGCTAACTTGAATCACTGATTAAGTATAAGTGTCTTGGTCCTAAAGTCGACACCATCTGCCAATGGGCAACAAGTCCCTGACATAACTTATAGAGGGCTGCATACTAACCCAAACAAAGTGCACAGAACAGCAATACCTTCTAGTAAAAGGAAAAAACCCTTGAAGGAACTTGCATGACTGTGGATGTATGGTAAGTGGAATGAATACATTCTGCATGTATACCACAAGTCTGACCATTCTTTGGAAAGGCACTAAAACCATGCTAGAAAACCAACACTTCCTAAAGAATTACCCTTGGACCATCATTCCCTCTACGTATACACAATCTCCTACTAAAAGAGACTTATGAGAGATCTCTGCTGAAGACAAGGGAAGCTATAAGAAGGAGAATAAACCAGTGGAGGACAATCACAAAGAATCACAACTGCCCTTCACCATCTCCACCATATAACATAATGGTCCCAAGTCTCTCCATGCATGTTAGGAGGCTGCAACTGTCCATATCCCAGAACCTGAATCTGCGCTTTTCCCCGAAAGGTATAAAATAAGACCACCAACAGATAATCCTGAACTGCATAATCAGACAGAAGCAAAAGTGTTCTCACTTCTATACAGAGTGAGAATAGGATTCGGAACGTTCCCATCACGAACTAAGTTCAAACTGAATTAGAACTAAAAATAGGTTAATGTTCTAACTTCTCGTTACGCTTTTCCTGAACTGAATGGGGAGTAGAAGGCGGAGCTACAATGGAAGTCAATACTAGCCTACTAAAATGCCTAGTCTGAGTAGGGATAGCCTGACAGGTTTAAGCCCTGATCTAACTAATTGCTTTCACAATCTATTAGTTCCAAATTTCCTATATCTGACATATTCAGGCATAAATTTCTTAGAACAATTCCCCACACTCTTCACATCTAGTAGTTCCAAAATCACACCCTGTACCCCTGCCAGTATAAAGGAATGTTGATAAACTTCCAATTTCACCATCCTGGTTACATCAAAACATTCCTGCATAGACTGACGTTATTGGTTTTACTTCCGGTGGAAGATATCCTAGGAAAATGAAATTACAATACTGTAAACAGGTATAAAACAGCCAAACTTCATAGAATAACAAAAATCGCCTATACCAACAATCGCCTAGCCGCAATGGCGGCAAGGAGAATTCTGACAAGAGCTAAAACATTCGAAACACACCTGGTGGAGAACAGGTAAACTAGTCATCCGGGCAGCCATTCGATTTTTTTGTTTGAATACCGACTTGCCTAACCAGCAGGGAGATATAGCTAAATTTAACAGTAGGTAAGATTCATCTCAAATAAAATGGAATAGATAAAGAGGAAAAGAGGTTAGCCTATTGTTCAATTTTGGTCTCGTAAATTTAACTCGCATGATACGTGAGATACGTGATAAAATAATTTTTTGAGGGTGAAAATTTGGGGGTCACATGATATGCGAAATCGCGTGTTATGCGAGTATATACGGTGTTATGCGAGTATATACGGTACTTCAAATCTGTGGATTTTGAAGACACATTTGACAGAGCACTAAGATAAAAAATCAAATAGGTATGGTGAAGGAGAGAAGACATAGGTAGGTGTATTAAAAGAACTTGAAATAAATGTTGAGGTCTATGAGAAATGAGCTCTTTGCCACTTATAATAATAGAAGCTGCAAAGGAGTGCAGAAAAGTGGGCAAATTAGCATAGTACCTGCAGAATCTGAGAAAAAGGTCATAGAAATGTTTAATGAAAAGGCACATAAATGGAATGGATATAGAGGATTGAAAAGCATCATATGTAAAACAAAGCTTACAGTAACTGAAAACAAAGAAAAGAGTAGTCAAGAAAGTGGTTGTGTGGTTATTGTGGGAAAGATGTGGGGGAAAGAAAGAATGGGGAAGGGGAGGTGATAATCTTGTTGTGACTGATGGGTAGATCATAATATAAATGAGGAATTGGAGGATGTGAGGTATCAAGAGGCTGAACAAAATGTCTGATATCTCCAAGTTCTAGATGGCTTGGGCAAGTGACGAGAGGCAATGAGGAACAGTCAGTCAGAATAAGCACAAATTTTAAAACACATCTGAAAAAATTTCAAATAAAACATTACCTGACAAACTTACTGTGGCATATCCATCAATGATTGGCTAAGCTGAACAGCTAAGGCACCAGCAGTAACAATGCCACTGCTTTCATTGTCACAATCTTGAAATATTTGTTTTAAGAAATCTTCAAAATCCCCATTCTGGAGTGAAGGTACGATATCTGCCAGCACTAATTTCTCTTGGCCAGATTCTAATTAGATAAAAAAAAAGATAAATAAAAAGGATGAAAAATTAAAATGTTGTAGAGGATTTGGAAATTTCTTGTACAACATACAAAATCAAAAAGTACTCGACAAATCTTCATGAAAAGGTATAACACAGGACAGACATCAATAAAACTGTACCATGGACACAGTTTACATACATATACATCTTACAGGTAAATGGCTTTTTACATAAGATCAGCTTTGAAATAAAATCTGACAAGGGACATTACATATCTTATTCCTCATTTGTATCATCATTCTCATTCTTCTTCTGTTTCCTGTAATGGTCTTTACAAAAAGGAGAAATGAGCTCTTTTTGTTTTATCTTATTAAATCTTGGCTTAAAGAGCCACCTTCTTTATAAATTTTGGGGGTCTTCTTACAGAGTTTCATCCTGTTACAGTACTTCCATGTCTGATAAATTTTCTTACCAACTGTTTCCCTCCTATTCTAACCCCATGCCCAAAACATTTTGATCTAAGCTATTTCATTCAATTTATGAGCCTCTGTGCATCAAGTTTCCTCACAACCTGCACCAGCTCCATCCAGTCTTCTTTCAACTGCACTTAATTTTAAATTACCCTTTCTTCATTTATTAAGGTTTAGAGAAACAACAGAAACCTGACAAACTTAAAATGTGTATGCAAATGATTTAGAGAAAAAGTCTCAAGCAGCAAGGTTTGAATTATTTTTACTGAGCATTTCTATTTCTAGCTGTTAAGATGCTTACCTTCAGTGGAGTTGGGAAGTTTTGTTCGATATCTTTGATGAACTGCTAATGAACGATATATGCCTTCTCCTGTGGCTAAAAAAAAAAACACTTCTTCAGTTTGTATAAAAAGATGGTGCCAAGTCCTGTAAACATTATGCTTGCCTTAGTATGTTTAGCCATAAAACAAACTTGGGTCAAATGCATTCTATGCTAATGTAGCTTCCTGCATTAGTTAATACATACTACATCAATATTACCTGTGCAATTAATTACATATTACCAAAATATTCAAGAGATGTGGGATTTCAAGTAGTATCATACAAAAACTAGGGCTATTTTGGGTACAAGAAAGAAGTATGTTACAATGAGAAAGCATTTGGGGTCATAGCTGGCTTCTAATGACAAACTGAGCTCAATAAGATACATACTAGTTTACAAACATGATGAATTAACACCAGTAGGGATTAAAATCCCTGAGAAAATAACAATTTGTCGAAAATTGTATTTTTCCTAACTATAAAAACCTGAGGTCCTTTAACAATAGGAATGTAACTTGCGGCACCTGGAACTGGTCGTAAGCTTCGAACATGGGAGTAAGGTAGTTAACTGCTTGTCCGACAGTCAGTGCACTGCGCGACTGGGAGGAGAAGAATCACTTTGTTTTAGGCACAGGAAAAACAGAGTGAGGGGTGGTATGAGGTGGGACTATGTGTAAAGGACCTCAGGTTTGTATACTTAGGAAAAATAAAATTTTTGACAAAATGATATTGTTATGATACAATAAAGTTTTGTACATACTTACCTGGCAGATATATACTTAGCTTTAGACTTTGTCGTTCTTGACAAAAATTCAAATTTCGTGGCACACGCTACAGGTAGGTCAGGTGATCTACTGCTCTGCCGCTGGGTGGCAGGACTAGGAACCATTCCTGTTTTTTAATCAGATTTTCTCTTCCACCTGTCTCCTGAGGGGAGGCTGGGTGGGCCATTTAATTGTATATATCTGCCAGGTAAGTATGTACAAAACTTTATTGTATCATAACAATATCATTTTTGTACATGAACTTTCCTGTCAGATATATACTTAGCTGGTTGGCACCCTTGGTGGTGGGCAAGAGACAGCTAACTACTGAAATAGACAGGAAAACAACATATGTTGTAGGTAAAGATAAAAAACCTTGGTTCCTACTTGGTTAGGCGGAAGACTTCAGGGCTACTGCCTAGGAGTCTGCTTCGCCTCAAGAGCCTAAGTGAGGTAGTGACCTTATGCTAAGAGTTCTTGTGGATCTGTCAATGGGGTCTTATCCGCTTACTCGACAGAATCCTGAGGATCTTTGTCAATGGGTGCTAATCCACTTATATGACAAAACACCTTGCCTAATGGCATAATCAAGGAGGACAACACCGATCCCGATCACCTGATCCTAACACCCGGGTTAGCAATAAGATTGAAAGAAGTTACCCTGAACATTCTTTCAAACAACCCTAAAAAACCCCACACCAAATTCTATAAATTAATTAAGGATCGGCATCAGCTCCCTGTCCCAGCACCGAATCCGCAGATACGTATGGACCCAGCGAGAAACATTTCTCGTAAGTCACTCTTACATCCTTCAGGTAGTGGGATGCAAAGACAGAGTTGCATCTCCAGTATGTGGCAGCTAGAATGTCCTTCATAGACAAAATCCTATGAAAAGATAAAGAAGTCACAATGGCTCGCACCTCATGCGCTTTTACTCTAAGCTGCTTGAAGGAGTCGTCCTCGCACGTCCCATGTGTTTCCGAGATGACAATTCTCACAAAGAAGGCCAGGGAGTTTAAAGACATGGGTCTTCTTGGGTCCCTCACTGCACACCAGAGACTCTCTAGGCTACCCTTAATCTGTATCTTCCTTTGAAGATAGAACTTAAGGGCCCTGACTGGGCAAAGAGACCTCTCAATCTCCATCCCTACCAAGGGGGAGAGTCCCTTAACCTCAAAGCTTCTAGGCCAAGGTTTGAGGGGTTTTTGTTCTTTGCCAGGAATCAGGGCTAAAAAGGACATATTGCCGAGTCTCCTTTAAATCCGACACACGAGTGCAAGGAAGAAGTTCACTTGTTCTCTTAGCAGTTGCGAGGGCCAAGAGAAAAATACCTTCCCTCGTCAGGTCTCTAAAAGAAGCCTGATGGGGAGGTTCGAACTTGTTGGATGTGAGGAATTTGAGAACCACGTCCAGATTCCAACTAGGTGAAAGTGAGGACTTCTCTTGGAGGTCTCTAAGGACCGGATGAGATCATGAAGATCCTTGTCCTCCGCTATCTTTAGACCTCTGTCTCTAAAGACTGCGGAGAGCATGCTTGTATATCCTTTATTGTGGATACCGGTAGGTAAGAGAGAAGAACATCAGCAATGTCGGTCACAGAGGTAATTGAGGAGGACAGCTTCTTCGACCTGCACCATCGTCGAAAGACTTCCCAATTCCCACTTCGACAGTCAGGCAGTCAGGCTGAGAGCGGGGGGGATTTGAGAAAGCTCTCGAAGTGGGGTAGTCTGAGCCGATCTCTCCTTAGTGGAAGGGATTTGGGAAGTCCATTATCCATTCCAGAACCTCTGAGAACCATTCTTGAGCGGGCCAAAAGGGAGCGATAAGGGTTAGAGTCATCCCTGTAGAGGACAGGAACTTTTTCATCAATTCCCCCACCAGCTAGAGTGGGGGAAAGACCTACGCCTCGATGCCTGACCAGTCCTGTAGGAGAGCGCGAATGTTATTGCTCTCGGGTAATCAAATGCGAAGCAAAAGTTGTCCAGTCTCCTGTTCTGATACGCGGCGCACAGGTCTACATGAAGCCTGCCTCACAGGGCCCATAGGCTTAGGCACACATCGAGATTGAGGGTCCACTCCAAAGGAAGGACTTGGTTCCTCTTGCTCAACAGGTCCGCCCTTACATTCCTCTCTCTCCCTGAATAAATCTGGTAAGGAGCGCGATCCCTCTCTCCTCCGTCCAAAAGAAGGGTTCTTGTTACCTCCTAAAGGGAGAAGGAATATGTCCTCCTTGTTTCTGAAGGATGTCAGAGCCGTGGTGTTGTCCGAAATTGACTTGGATCACCGTGTCTCTGACTTCATACTGAAAACCCCCCCCCCACTTAAGAAGCCAAAAAGATTGCATACAGTTGAAAACACGTTGAAGTATCAGTTAACCTGGTCCCCCTTCCAGATGCCTGACACTTCATACGTCCCTAGTGCTGCTTCCCCTCGCTACTCTGACGTGTCAGAGAACAACACTAGGCCTACACCGTATCGCGTAACTGACAGCTGCCGACTGACTGCGTACGGTATCAAGGAAAGTTGCTCAAGAAGAGACGAAGATTCTCATATCCGAGCAAGTCACTTGACCATCGTATTTGAAGGGTTAAGCTGAAAGACTATAATCTGTTTGTCACCGATGTCGGACGGAGAAGGTGACGATTCTGTTAAGGCATGAGCCCCACAGGAGAAAGACAAATGCCTTCAAGAGACTGAGGTTCCTGAAGGCAAAACCTTCTCATAGTAGTTGAATCTCAGTTAAGGAGAAACAACACTATATGCCGTAGAAGACGAAGGAGGACAGAGAAGCAACTTACTTCTTCACAGTCGAATCGAGAGAAAGATTCTTAAGATTCTGAACCCGTGCTTACCAAAGACTGAAAAAGCTAACCTCTAAATTGATGCCGTCCGATGATAAGTCGTTAGCTATGAAAGCGGATCGTTTTCAGCAAAGAAAAACTCCGGGAAGTACTGCCTGCAGAACTGCTTTTCATGGGCTGAATATAGAAAGCAGAACTGTCAGTCCGGGGAACAGGCGATGCCTTCCGATACATCTGTTAATTCGGGGTGAACAATGAACTTCCACACCTAGGAAACGAGAAATTTTCTGCAGACAAACTCCGATGTCTGAAGAAAACATTTCTCATAACTTAGTGCGAAGCAGCAGTGGACTATTACATACAGACTTCCGTTACAGGGCTGTAAACAGAAAAAGAAAGATTCCAATAAATATCTCTATGAAAAAATACTAGCAATGTTGAAGGTGATGAAACCAAGCGACATAGCATAAGATGGTCATTCATGCATGCAAGAATCCCCGTTAATCAGGGACCTAAGTCCGTGATTATTGGGCAGAGATATGGTTCAGCAGTACATCATTGCAGGAGAGAGAGACGTAACCGACCATGTATCGCTGAGGGTCAGCTGGTACTGAGGTAACTGAGCTGCTATGGCAAAGACAACAGTCTCATACAACATAAGCTATCGCCGCCTCTTCATCCTGAGTTGCCAACTATTCCATTCTGCAAAGGAATGGGTTCTGCTAGAACCATCGAGCAGAAAAATACGCTCGGGAAATTATATTAAAGAGAAACGGATTTCAGTAAATACAAAAGCTGAGTTGGTGTTGTCGTGACAACACCATCAGTATCAAAAATCGAAACTGGAAACTCCTAAGAGGTTTGCAGTTCAATTAGGATACTCGTCGTCTGAGTTGGCATCGATAGAGCTAACTATATATGCGTCTGCACCTCGGACAAATAAACTGCTTAACAGAACATGTCGTGAGGGTAATATACATAGTATATTAGCATGTTTTTGTACGACTTCCATCCTACATTCTTTTTCCTAAGAAGAGAGAGTAAGGATTGGAGATCTACCGTCTTCGTTCTCTAGTCAAGATAAAGAAGAAGTTTTTCCCTGAAGGAAAAAACTTCAATGTGAACCGAGACCCGAAGGCGAGAGTTCAAGCTTCTTATATTATTAGGCAGAAGTCTTCATGAATACTGTCCATGAGTCTGCTTTGCCTCAAGAGCCTCAGCGAGGTAGTGACCTATGACTGAGAGTTCTTGTGGATCTGTCAATGGGGGCTTATCCGCTTACGCGACAGAACCTTATTAGGATCTTTGTCAATGGGGACTAACCCACTTACAGGACAAAGCCTTTTATGGATCTTGTCAATGGGGGCTTACCCACTTACATGACAGAACCTCCATGATCTTGTCAATGGGGGCCAGCCCACTTACATGACAGAACATATTTAAAAAATTCGAGCATTAGCGAGGTTCCCGAACCTCGTAAAAAACATCAGGAATTCTCGTTTTAGCTCACTGAGGACCATGGTTTTGCTTAAGTGTTAAGAGATTGTAAGAAACTTGAACACTGCGAATGCCAGAAATTCCTCAGAATCTAAAGCATTCGGCAAAACCCTACCGAATTCGTCAGACGATCAGCAGTGGAGGTTGTCTAGATTCCCATAGAACTCAAGGGAGGGGCAGGATCCTTCCTCAAGGACTGGGCTTACGCCAGGTTCCAAATAAGGGCGCCTACCAGGAAGTAAGGCAACTGCTGAGAAGAGCACTTGGTAGGCGTACAAGAGCCTGCAAGGAGAGGAGAGCCTGATTGTAGAGGCAGGTTCTCGCTCATGAGGAGAGGGGCTTCTGTCCGAGGAAGAGCGGTCGAAAGACGACGATCTTCGGTCTGGCGCCTCGCCTCTGGGAGTTTCTTCAAGGCTGGGAGGCGCCTCGCGCCTGTAAGAAGCCTCGCGGACGGAAGGAGCAGTGCTGCTGGCGTCTCGTGTCTGATCGGAACATCGAGGAAGGAAAACGCCTGTTTGTCGACTCGCGCCTGGATGGAGCCTCGAGCCTGGTTGGTGCTTCGTGGCTGGAAAGCAGTTCGCGCCTGGCTGGTGACTCGCGCCTGGCTGGCGGCTCGCGCCTCGTTGGCGTTTAGCGGCTGGAAAGCGGCTCGCAACTCGCGCCTGTAGTGCCGTTCGCGCTTGGCTGGAGACTGGCGCTTGGTTGGCGACTCGCGCCTCGCTTGAGCTTCGTACCTGGCTGGGGCTTCGTGATCGGAAGGAGACAAGGGCTCGGTCGCTAACTGTTCCCGAGCCTCGTGTTTCCGAGGAGGCGAGCGAGAAGCAGGAGGATCGAAGGAACTCCTCTGAGAACGAGGAGCTGTGGAGAGGAGCTTGGAGCATGGAACGTCCAGGGAACGAGAAGATCTCATAACTGGAAGAAAAGTGTCCTTCCTGTTACGGAGAATCTTAGTCGTAGAATCTTCCTGTACCTTGTCAGACGAAGGGGAAGGTGGTCTGGAGGACGAAGGGGACTCGCAGCCAAAACTGGCGAAAACAGGGCTCTCCGGCTCTCTTCCTATCCACAGGCAAACCTTCTGGGAAGCGCTCAGGGCTAGAATCCAAGGAGGGCGCTTTCCAACTCCTCTTCATAGGCTGCGACTGCTCGGTCGAGCTCCAGCCGCGCTTGGGCGAAGCGGAATCGGATGACGAGGAGCACTCTCTCAGGATGCCTTTGCAACGGCGATCCCTGGCAGTCTGGGACGACACAGATCCTGCCGAAGGGACGCCTGACCGGTGGGGGTTCTCCCTAACCTTCCTGCGGCTGTCGACTTTCCTCCTCCACTGGGTCTGGGAGTTTGGAAGAGGTCTAGGCCTGGAAGCGCTACGGAGCCGATCAGACGACCCCTCCACAACACTGGGGACACTGAAATCACTATTCACTGTACTGCGCTTACCTTCAAAAGCTCGAATTTTGAGCTCCATCTTTTGAGGGCATCCTTCAAATCCGCTAATTCCATTTAGACGAATCTGCAGGTTCTGTGTCCTGGAAAGGTGCTATAGTCTCACTAACTGGCTCATTAGAATGAGACCTACTCAAGCTTTTCTAATGAAACTTCAGCAATGAAGGTTATCTAATGAATTACATCAAAACGAAAGTTTCGTAATAATGACTGACATTCAGTAAATGCATACAGTCATTATTACAGTAAATGTATACCGAAAATGTATACATCCACTGTAATACAGCAAATTCACTACATACAGCAAACGTATACAGTCATTATTACGAAAGTTTTGTAATAATGACTGACAATCAGTAAATGTAAACAGAACGATAATTGACTGATACAAAAGAGCTGTAGTTTCATGAAAAACAAAAATCAAACCTACAGTGTGAGGATCTACCGAACCGCTCGTTCGGTAGTCTAACGATATACATTTAATCACATAAACTAACGACAGTACTAGCGACTGACGCAAAAAAAAAAAAAAAAAAAAAAAAAAAAAAAAAAAAAAAAAAAAAAAAAAAAAAAAGAAGAAGAAGAAGAAGAAGAAGAAGAAGAATGCCAAGCCAAAGATCCAATACGTCACCAAAAGACGGTGAAAAGATCCACGGCAAACGAAAAATGAAATCCATCAGGAGGAACCAACAACAGGAGTTGTCGGAACCGGCGACAGAGAAAATCTGATTAGAAAACGGGAATGGTTCCTAGTCCTGCCACCCAGCGGCAGGGCGGTAGATCACCGACCTACCTGTAGCGTGTGCCGCGAAATTTGAATTTCTGTCGAGAACGACGGAGTCTAAAGCTAAGTATATATCTGACAGGAAAGTTTATGTACAAAATTGTTATTTGTTCCGATATGTAATACAAACCATCGGTCCTTTAACAATAGGAAGACTCACTTCTTGGTGGGTGGAATCTGAGTCAATGAACAGACTGGTGTTCATCCAACCTTGGTTCCCTCCCTGGTCGTAAGAGCAGAGGGAGGGATCCTAGCCTCTGCTCAATGATCGGGGTATGTACCGCAGGATCAATGGCCAGACCTCTGGACCCAAGTAATAAGAGGGAGGCCAGCGTACCCCTTAAAACTAGCAAGCAAGAAATTGTTCCTATTGCAAGAGGCAATATGAAATCATGGGTTTGTCTCTATTTGGCTTCCACTTCCCCCCTCTTGTTGGATGGATGGATGTATGATATTTAGAGCTAAAGCCCAGGCACTGGGGCCAAGAAGGCCATTCAGCACCGTAATGAAGGTTAAATAAGTTGAATTATGGTAAATGAATTACTGAATTAGTGAAGGAAATGATTTATAAAATTAGATGTGGCTAATAAATAAATTAAAAATATGAATTTTAATGAATGGAGTAATATATATTAAAAATAGTTTATTGTCTTTAAAAATCTGTATATGATATATAAAAAAACAAAAAAAAAAAAATTATCTTAATATTATTATTTTCTATACACTTTAAAAAGGAGATGTCTGCTTCATCTCCCAAGATTTGAGAAATATCTTTCCCTTTGGTTAAAATATCTGGGGCAAACCATCAGAATGTGCTCCACTGTTAGTATCTCGTCACAGTAAGCACACACTGGTGGGCTGCTTCCTTCTAAAATAAACTGATGGGTTAAATAAGTGTGCCCAATCCTTAACCTCGTTAAAATAACCTCTGCTCGTCTGTCAAGGTGGAATGACGAAGGCCATGGCTGTGTATTTTTCCTAATACTTCTATACTTACTGTTATTGGCAAGAAGAGGAAGAATCCACCTTTCTTGCCATTTCCTTAATACATAAGACCTAATAGGACTTTTAGGTCTGTATGAGGACCTTTCCTGAAGGTTGTTTCTGGCAAAGTGCTAGCAGCTTTTGCTTCCCTGTCTGCAGTCTCGTTTCTGTGAATCCCCACGTGAGAAGGAACCCAACAGAAAGAGACTGACTTACACAGACAATATATACGAAAAAGCGACTCCTGAAGTTTTTGGATTAACGGAAGAAAGCTATTAAATCTTTTGATAGCTCCTAAAGTGCTTTTAGAATCTGAGTATATGACAAAATTAGTGTCACTACTTTGAAGAACTAAATCTAAGGCAGAGACTACGGCTGTTAATTCGGCAGTAAAATATTGATGCAAACGTCGGGTAATTTAGCTGTACTATATGCTGTGTCACCAAGAATAACAGCACAACCCAACACCACTAGCCGACTTTGATCCATCTGTATAATCTTCACATAATTGGCATGGGTAACATCGTGCTTTAAGAATTTGCCCCTAATCTCTTCTTCAGTACAATCCTTCTTCTTATATGGTTTCTTGCATACTAATGCTTCAGGAATAAGCCATGAAGGATTTACGGGATGTTTTACCTCTAGGACTTTCTGGGATTTGAGATGGTTATCCCTAACATCCTCATTAAGTTGAATTTGGAATGGTTTAGAAGCTCTTGTACCAGAGAAATTCCGCGAGTCTGTTTCCTTAAGTACTTGAAAGGAGGGATTTTTGGGAGCACTTTTCATTCTAGCCACGTATCGCAACCCTAGCTCTTGCCTTCTTAGATCAAGGGGAAGATGATCTGTGTCGACATACATGCTTTCAACAGGAGAAGTTCTAAAAGCCCCTGAGCATGTTCTCAACCCCATGTTCTGTACAACATCCAATTCCTTTAGCTTGGTTTTACAAGCTGAGGAATAGACCTGACAGCCATAGTCTAGCTTGGAGCGACACAGTGAGTCATATAGCCTCAAAAGGGATTTTTTTTTATCAGCCCCCAACTAAAATCATAACAACCTTTAAAATATTCAAAGATTTTCCACATTAATCTTTAGGGCATTTATGTGGCTGGCCCATGTTAATTTGTGGTCAATAATCATCCCCAGAAATTTTACTTCACTTTCATAAGGAATGATAGATCCTTTTAAACTAAGTGTGGGAACTTCTTCCACACGCCGGCATCTGGTAAATCTTACTGCAACTGTTTTGGAAGAGGAGAATTTAAAACCATTCTCATCAGCCCACTTAGTAATTGCGTTAATAGACCTTTGCAGATGTTTACATACTGACAATGAATCATATCCTATGCAGTATATTGCAATGTCATCAACAAAAAGTGAGCATTTAACAGGAGGCAAGATTTTTTCAACCACACTATTTATTGCCACTGAAAAGTGTGTTACACTTAAAACGCTTCCTTGGGGAACTCCTTCCTCCTGCACAAAAGGTTGGGAGAAAGAGTTTCCCACTTTTACCTTAAAAAATCTGTCCATTAAAAGGGAATATATAAATCTGATCATTCTTCCACATATGCCCATATTGTGCAATTTTTTCATGATGCCAATTCTCCAGGCAGTGTCATATGCTTTTTCGATGTCAAAAAATACTCCGTTGGTCTGACATTGTTTGGCAAATCCTTGCTAGATTTGGTTTGTCAGCCTCAGCAATGGATCAAGGGTGGAAGCGGTTTTTCCCTGAAAACCAAATTGAAATGGTGATATTAATCCTTTAGTTTCTATAAGTGCCAAACTAGTCTAGTATTTATCATTTTCTCCATCAGCTTACACACACAGCTGGTTAGAGCTATTGGCCTATAGCTGGTGGCTAGGGAAGCATCTTTATTAGGCTTTTTAACTGGAACAACTATGGATATTTTCCAGTCGTTGGGTAAAATTCCAGTTTCCCATATTTGTTAATAACTCTTCAGTAAAAATATTTTTTGGCATCGTCTGGGAGGTGTTTAAGCATTCATATATGATTGTAATCCTCACCTGGAGTTGTGGATTCACTATAGGAGAGCGCCTCCTGTAATTCTCTCACAAAGGAAAACCTGTAGTTGTATGGTTCAGATTTTCCTGAATCGATTCCAGAAATCATTTCAGAATTCCTAATTTTTTGAAATTCTCGAGAATAATTCTTGGCACCGGAAACTTCAGAAAAGTGTTCTCCTAGCTCATTGGCAACTTCAGTGGGCTCTGTGATCAGTGTCTCATTTATTTTTAATGAGGGTAACGGTGACGCAACAAATTTCACACTCAGTTTCCTTATTTTGCGCCCCACCACTTTCAGTGGAGTCCTTGAGTTTATTCCATTAACCCTCTTACGCCGATTGGACGTATTAAACGTCGAGTCAAAATGTCTCCTGTATGCCGATTGGACATATTAGACGTCGACTCAAAAAAGTTTTTTTTTAAATTTGCAGAAAAATACTTATAGGCCTACCAGCCGAAAATTTTTGAATCACGCCCATTGGGGGATGCTGGGAGTTCACGGATCAAGGCGCGTTGTTTCGTTTACAATCGTTACGCAGGCGCGCCAAGCACGAATTCTTTCTTATCGCACTAAAAAGTATCAGTGACACATCTCAAAAATTATTTTGTCACTTTGACATAATTTTGTTCAACCATTTTAAATTATCCGTTACATGAAGTATTATACATGAAAATGTGCGCAATTTCATGTAGAATACAACAATAAAATACTCATGATTGTAGCAATGTGCCAAAATTTAAACCTTTGGTCAACTTTGACTCTACCGAAATGGTCGAAAAACGAAATTGTAAGCTAAAACTCTTAAATTATAGTAATATTCAATCATTTGCCTTCATTTTGCAACAAATTGGACGTCTCTAGCACAATATTTCGATTTATGGTGAATTTATGAAAAAACTTTTTCCTTACGTCCGCGCGGTAACTCTTCGAATAAGTTTTTTTTGTGCGATTGTCCTAATGTTTGCACCATTTTAAATTTGCCGTTACATAAAGTTTTATATATGAAAATGTGCGCAATTTCATGCACAATAAAACTAAACACAACCCATGGTTGTAGCTTTAATCAGTTTTGAAATATTTTCATATAAATAATGATAAGTGCAAAAATTTCAACCTTCGGACAACTTTGACTCTACCGAAATGGTCGAAAAACGCAATTGTAAGCTAAAACTCTTATATTCTAGTAATATTCAATCATTTACCTTCATTTTGCAACGAATTGGAAGTCTTTAACACAATATTTCGATTTATGGTGAATTTATGAAAAAAAAAAAACATTTTCCTTACGTCCGCGCGGTAACTCTTCCGAAAAAAATCAGACATTTTTTCTTGCGATTGTCGAAATGTTTGCACCATTTAAAATTAGCCGTTACATAAAGTTTTATATATGAAAATGTGCTCAATTTCATGTAGAATACAACAATAAATGATTGAAGGTTGTAGCTTTTCTCTTTTTCAAAATATTTGCATATAAATCACGATAAATAGAAAAAAACTACGTTCGGTCAACTTTGACTCTAACGAAATAGTCGAAAAACGCAATTGTAAGCTAAACTCTTACAATCTAGTAATATACAGTCCTTTATCTTCATTTTGAAACAAATTCGAAGTGTCTAGCACAATATTTAGATTTATGGTGAATTATTAAAAAAACTTTCCCTCCGCGCCCCGATTCGCAGCCGCAAATCTCCAAAATGCGTACATCGCATTCTCCTAATATTTTCTCCTTTTCATATTAGGCGTTTTGTAGAGTTTCATATATGAAAATGTGCGCAAATTTAAGAAGAATACAAACAAAAATATTTTAAGGTTGTAGCTTTTCTCATTTTTGCAATATTTGCATATAAAAAATATATATATAAAAATTTCAACATTCGGTCAACTTTAACTCGTCTGAAATGGTCGAAAACTGCAATTCTAAGCTAAAGCTAAAAATCTTACAGTATCGTAATATTCAATCATTTGTCTTCATTTTGAAACAAATTGGAAGTCTCTAGAACAATATTTAGATTTATGGTGAATTTTTGAAAAAAACTTTTTTTTATGTCCGCACGTTACGAATTCATGCATCTTTTTGTGATAATATTTTTTCTGTGTTGCTTTGATTGTTTTACAATGTGTTATATATCAAAATGATTGCAATTTAGTGTACAATACAACGATAAAAAAAGTAACTCGTTAACTTTAACCGTCTTTCGCACAGCTCGATTTGAATAAAATTATGTATGAATTTTTTTTTTTGTCGCTATCATATATCGCATTATTTATATATGATAATGATACTTTTTTTCTTTTCTGATGGTTGCATACTAAACTTCAGGCAATGACAAAAAAAGGTGCCAAAAATGAACTCTTAATCTTTAAAACTAAGCGCGCTGTGATTTTTTGAAAAAATTATTTTTTCCGCTTCCACGCTCACTCCAAACCCGCCTCTGCATACGGGAGACGTTTTGGTTTTTAGGGCTTCGGCGTAAGAGGGCTAATATGGTAAAGCCAACTTTCTCTTTTGGCTCTCTTATAAAAGCGCTGTTGCTTGGTTAAAGCACGTTTGTAGATTAATTTAGACTGAGGAGAACCACTAGTTTTGTAACGTCTGTAGCACTTCCTAGTAACTTTCCTCAGAATACCACAAGTCTTATTCCACCAGGGAACTGCAGGTCTACAAGGTTTACCTTTTGTTTTGGGAATCGAGCCTTCAGCACTCTTCAGAGTAGATTCAATAAAGTAACCATAAGCATCTAGATGAGAATGAAATGATAATGATACTTTTTTTCTTTTCTGATGGTTGCATACTAAACTTCAGGCAATGACAAAAAAAGGTGCCAAAAATGAACTCTTAATCTTTAAAACTAAGCGCGCTGTGATTTTTTGAAAAAATTATTTTTTCCGCTTCCACGCTCACTCCAAACCCGCCTCGGCATACGGGAGACGTTTTGGTTTTTAGGGCTTCAGCGTAAGAGGGCTAATATGGTAAAGCCAACTTTCTCTCTTGGCTCTCTTATAAAAGCGCCGTTGCTTGGGTAAAGCACGTTTGTAGATTAATTTAGACTGAGGAGAACCACTAGTTTTGTAACGTCTGTAGCACTTCCTAGTAACTTTCCTCAGAATACCACAAGTCTTATTCCACCAGGGAACTGCAGGTCTACAAGGTTTACCTTTTGTTTTGGGAATCGAGCCTTCAGCACTCTTCAGAGTAGATTCAATAAGAACCATAAGCATCTAGATGAGAATGAAATGATAATGATGACCTTTTTTTTCTTTTCTGATGGTTGCTACTACTAAAACTCAGGCAATGACAAAAAAAAAGGTGCCCAAAAATGAAACTCTTAATCTTTAAAAACTAAGCGTGCTGTGATTTTTTGAAAAAATTATTTTTTCCGCTTCCACGCTCACTCCAAACCCGCCTCGGCATACGGGAGACGTTTTGGTTTTTAGGGCTTCGGCGTAAGAGGGCTAATATGGTAAAGCCAACTTTCTCTTTTGGCTCTCTTATAAAAGCGCTGTTGCTTGGCTAAAGCACGTTTGTAGATTAATTTAGACTGAGGAGAACCACTAGTTTTGTAACGTCTGTAGCACTTCCTAGTAACTTTCCTCAGAATACCACAAGTCTTATTCCACCAGGGAACTGCAGGTCTACAAGGTTTACCTTTTGTTTTGGGAATCGAGCCTTTCAGCACTCTCAGAGTAGATTCAATAAAGTAACCATAAGCATCTAGATGAGAATGAAATGACTCAAACTCCCTATCTAGTATGACACCCTTACTGAATTTATCCCAATCTGCCTCTTCTACCTTCCACTTCGGTAAAACTTCCGATGGACCATTCACAGCATATTTCAAATGGATCGGGTAATGATCACTCCCATTTAAATTCTCGTTAACACACCAACTAAAATCAAGGTAGATACTTGTTGAAGAGATACTAAGGTCCAGTGCAGAGAAATGATGATCATGAATGCTGTGGAAAGTCATTGACCCATTATTACATAGGATAACATCATTCCTATTAATAACATCTTTGATTAATTTCCCTTTACTGTCTAGAAACCGACTTCCCCAAAGGGGGCTGTGGGCATTATAATCACCTAGGAGAAGTAAAGGAGCTGGAAGTTGGTTAATTAAGGACTGAATATCTTCACTGTTAAAAACAAGATCTGGTGGAAGGTATAAGGAGCAGACTGTTATCCTCTTTTCCAAAGATGACTAAAATAGCAACAGACCTGTAGAGTTGTATTTAATTGTATTATGGAGTGCTGCAGATTTTGATCTTCCTGACTGACACTTTGGTGACGTATTGGATCGTTGGTTTGGCATACGCTTTAGTGGACTGTTTTCTTGAACTCGATTTGGATTTTTCTTTAAGATGTCTGACACTGGTTATGTAGTGAGAGTTTGTGTGAATGAGGGCTGTAACGTGAGACTACCGAAGGCTTCGGTAGATCCTCACACTGTATGCAAGCGCTGTAAGAAGTACGAATGTTCTTTTTCTAACACGTGCAAAGAGTGTGAGAGCTTGAGTGCAGAAGAGTGGAAGACTCTAACTTCCTATTTAAGGAAGTTAGAGAAAGATAGAGCAAGGAAAGCTTCCTCCAGAAGCTTAAGTAGATCTCGTTCAAACGAGCCAGTTTCTGACTTGGTAGCTCCTACCCCTCATGTAGTAATTGCACCTTCTCCCTCGGTATCAGCCCCTTCTCCCTTCACAGAAACTGCAGATTCGGCTTCGGAACTCGCAGATCTGAAAGTTGCCCTTAAAAGGATGGAACTTAAGATGGCAGCTTTAGAAGGAAAGCATAGTGATAATGCAGTGAATAGTGCAGTGGACAGTGATGTTAGTGTCCCCAGTGCAGTGGAGGGGGCGTCTGATCGGCTCTGCAACGCTCCCAGGGCTAGACCTCTTCCAAGTTCCCTGGCCTAGAGGAAAAGGAATGTCGAAAGCCTTACGGAGGTTGTGGAGGATCCCCACCGATCAGGCGTCCCTTCGGCAGGATCTGTTTTGTCTCAGACTGCCAGGGATCGCTATTGTAAAAGCGTCCTTCGAGAGTGCTTCTTGTCCTCCGAGTCCTCGTCGCCCAGGCGCGGATGGAGCTCGACCGAGCAATCATGTCCGCTGAAGAGGAGCTGGAAAGCGCCTACGCTTGATTCCAGTCCTGAGCGCTTCCCAGAAGATTTGCTGTTGGACAAGAAGAGAGCTAAGAGAGCCCTGTTTTCGCCCGCTTTCGGCTGTGAGTCCCCTACCTCCTTCAGACCCCCATCCCCTCCTTCTGACAAGGAAAGGGATGTAGCTACCACCAGGATCCTCTTGAACATGCAAGAGCAGATCTCTTCCCTGGTTGGGGTGCTCTCTAAGGATCCTCCTCGTAGGAAAGACACCTCTCTTCCTATTAAGAGATCCTCTCGTCACTTGGAGGTCCCTTGCTCCAAGATCCTCTCTACAGCTCCTCGCTCTCTAGAGAGGTCCTTTGATCTCCCTGCTTCTCTCTCGTCTCCTCGGAAGCACGAGGCTTGGGAACGCTTAGCGACCGAGCCCTCGCCCCCTTCCGATCATGAAACGCCCAAGAAACATGAGGATTTGTCCGAGCGCCTGCCACACTCTCGACGCGTTCCGCTTTCCAGCCGCTCGGCGCCAGCCAGCCACTTTTCCCCAGTCAGGTGCGAAGTGCCAGCCAGGCGTGAGGCTCCTTTCAGGATTGTATCGCCAGACAAGCGACATGCGTCAGCCAGGTGCGGTGCCTTCCAGAGACGAGGCTCCTTCCAGCAGGCGCGAGGCTCCTTCCAGGATTGAATCGCCAGACAAGCGAGATGCGCCAGCCAGGCGCAAGGCACCTTCCAGAGACGAGGCTCCTTCCAGCAGGCGCGAGGCGCCAGCCAGGAGTGAGGCGCCAACCAGAAGCGATACGCCAGCCAGGCGCGAGGCACCAGCCAGGCGTGAGGCGCCTTCCAAGCGCGAGGCTTCTTCTTGGATATTGTCGCCTAAGCAAGACAAGAAGTTTTCTACTTTACGCCGAACATCGGACTTCAACATGAGTCTAAGACGAAGGGAATCTTAGCTCCTTCCAAGCCTGAGGACCTTTCCATGAGCCCTATTTGTTCGTTCTGTAGTTTCTGTTACCTAGAAGCTTCCTCCTCAAGAACGAAGGACTTCTGCAGAGGACTTAACCTCTAGGCGTGAGCGTTCCCCTACAGCTGGTAATGATCTAGAAGAAGTGTCGGACGACGAATCTCCTGTTAATGCGGGTCTTTCAGACTATAAGACCTTAGCTGCCTTATTACTCCAAGAGTTCGGAGATTCTCTCAGCCCTGCCACTCCTCCTTCTCCGCGTTCGCTATTTTCTAGCACTAAGACCTCTAAGTCCTCGTCCTTCTTGAAGATGTGACCTGCCATCTCAATGAAGAAGGCCCTTCAGTCGCTTGGATCTTGGCTGAGCTCTAAAAAAGAAGCAGGGAAGACTGTTTTTGCATGCCCCCCCTCCAGACTTTCTGGGAGGAGAGGCATCTGGTATGAGACGGGGGAAGCCATGGGACTGGCTCTCCCTTCGTCAGCAGAGGCAGACTTCTCTAGTCTTGTTGAATCTTCAAGACGACACGCCTTGTCTTCTGCGAGAACGACTTGGGGCATGTCGGAGTTAGACCATCTACTCAAGGGCTTTTCCATGTGTTAGAAGTTTTTTAACTTCCTGGACTGGTCCCTTGGGGTGTTGGCTAAGAAGACCCAGGACCCTGATTTTCTCAGCCCAGAAGTTCTCCACAGTATTTTATCCTGTATGGATAAAGCGGTTCAAGACTGCTCGGGTGAGGTTTCCTCCCTCTTTGGAACTGGAATTCTCAAAAAGAGATCAGTTTTCAGTTCGCTCCTAACGAAAGCTGTTTCTTCGATTCAGAGCTTCCTTGCTTTACGCTCCTTTGTCAGATCATCTGTTCCCTTCTCAGTTAGTGAGAGATATTTCTCACTCACTCACTGAGAAGGCGACTCAGGATCTTCTTGTGCAATCGGCCAAGAAGAACCGCCCTGCTGTGCCATCCGTAAAGAAGGAAACTCGTGCTCCTCAGCCGCCCTTTCGAGGAGGTCCTGCTACACGACCCCCTCTAAAAGAAAAAGCTCTGAGAAGCGAGGAAGGTCAGCCTTCTGGCCTTTCAAGAAAGGCAAGTGATTTAAAAGTCCTCCAAACACCAGTGGGCGCCAGGCTCCTCAAGTACGCAGAAGCCTGGGCCATGAGAGAAGCCGACTCCTGGTCACTATCGGTTCTGAGGAAGGGATATCTCATCCCCTTCAGGGACAGACCTCCGCTAACTTTGACACCAGGGAACTGTCCGCGAAGTACAAAGACCCTGCCCTGAGAGAAACTCTCCTACATATGGTGGCTCCAGATGTGGAAACAAAGGAGGAACATCGAGTTATTGCAAGATCCCCACTCCCAAGGCTTTTACAATCGCCTTTTCCTGGTCCCGAAGGCTTCAGGGGGGTAGAGGCCGGTACTAGACGTGAGCGCTCTGAACCGTTACGTGGAGAAGAAGAAATTCTCCATGGAAACGACCGCCTCGGTTCTTTCGGCTCTACGTCCCGGAGATTGGATGGTCTCCCTAGATTTACAAGATGCTTATTTCCATGTTCCCATTCATCCTGCGTCGAGGAAATATCTTCGTTTCATGATCCAGGGCAGGATCTACCAGTTCAGGGCTTTGTGCTTCGGCCTGTCTACAGCTCCTCAGGTATTCACGACCCAGATGAGAAACGTAGCACTGTGGCTTCATTTGAAGGGAGTCAACATCTCCCTTTATTTGGACGATTGGCTCATCAGGGCCAAGTCAGAAAGCCAGTGTTTGGAGGACTTGGCAATGTTAGATCTGATACGGTCTCTCGGATTGCTCGTCAACCTCGAGAAGTCCCAGATGATCCCCAGCCAGAACCTGGTCTATCTGGGGATTCAGATGGATTCTTGGGGTTTTCGAGTTTTTCCTTCACAGGAAAGACTCGTTTGAGGCTTTCCAAAAGTCTCAACCTTCTTAGGGAAAGAGCGCAGCTCAGCGAGGGAATGGTTGAGCCTACTGGGGACCCTTTCCTCGCTGGAGCAGTTCTTTTCCCTGGGGAGGCTTCACATTCGCCCCCTACAATTCTTCCTACAGAGGGTATGGAATTGGAAGACAGGACAACTGTCAGACTCTTTCCCAATTCTCCAAGAGGTCAAAGATCACTTAAAATGGTGGTTGACCCCTCTCAAGAGGAACGAGGGCTTGTCCCTTGCCATTCAGAGCCCCAACCGAGTGTTGTTCTCTGACGCGTCGGAGACAGGATGGGGAGCAACTCTGGGAACAAAGGAAGTGTCAGGCACCTGGACAAGGGAACAGGTGTCCTGGCATATAAACTCCAAAGAACTTTTGGCTATACATCTAGCCCTAAAGTTCTTTGAATCCGAAGTCAGAGGCGTGGTGGTCCAAGTCAACTCGGACAACACCGAAAGCAGGGGGGACCCATTCGTTCTCACTCTACGAACTGGCGAGAGATCTGCTGATCTGGGCAGAGGAATGAGGCATTACCCTCCTTACGAGATTCGTCCAAGGAACGAGGAACGTAAGAGCAGACAGATTGAGCAGGAGGAACCAGGTCCTTCCTACAGAGTGGACCCTCCACTCAGAAGTATGTCAAAGGCTCTGGTCCCCCCTGTGGGGGGAGGCCTTCAGATAGACCTGTTCGCCACGTTCCTCTCCAGAAGAATAGACAACTTCTGCTCATCAGTCGAGGATCCCAGAGCCATAGCGGTCGATGCCCTTCTCCTAGATTGGTCGGGCATAGACGGTTACGCCTTTCCCCCATTCAAGCTTCTGGGGGAAGTGCTAAGAAAGTTCGTGGCCTCAAAGGGAACGAGATTGACGCTCATCGCCCCCTTTT
>NC_087208.1:51814680-51832180 GCF_015104395.2 Macrobrachium nipponense | reverse complement strand
TTGCTTGAAAGAGTACTAACCTGGGTGTTAGGATCAGGTGATCAGGATCGGTGTTGTGCTCCTTGATTTGCCATTAGGCACCCGTTGACAAAGATCCTCAGGCTCTGTCGAATAAGTGGATAAGACCCCATTGATAGACCCACAAGAACTCTTAGCATGAGGTCACTACCTCGCTGAGGCTCTTGAGGCGAAGAAGACTCCTGGGCAGTAGCCACGAAGTCTTCCGCCTAATCAGGTAGGAACCAAGGTTTTTTATTATTACCTACAACGTATGTTGTTTACCTGTCTATTTCAGTAGTTAGCTGTCTCTTACCCACCACCAAGTTTGCCAATCAGCTAAGTATATATCTGACAGGGAAGTTGAATGTACAAAAATGATATTGTTATGTTACAATAAAGTTTTGTACATACTTACCTGGCAGATATATACCATTAAATCGCCCACCCAGCCTCCCCTCAGGAGACAGGTGGAAGAGAAAATCTGACTAGAAAACGGGAATGGTTCCTAGTCTTGCCACCCAGCGGCAGGGTGGTAGATCACCTGACCTACCTGTAAGTGTGTGCCGCGAAATTTGAATTTCTGTTGGGACGACGAAGTCTATAGCTAAGTATATATCTGCCAGGTAATTATGTACAAAACTATTGTAACATAACAATATAATTTTTTGACAAATTGTTATTTGTTCCGATACGGAATACAGTAGTACCTCGAGATACGAAATTAATCCGTTCCGAGGCGCCCTTCGTATCATGAGGTTTTCGTATCTTGGACCACATTTTACATGTAAAATGCTAATCCGTTCCAAGCCCTCAAAAACACCCCATTAAATTTCATAATAAAGCTAAATTGACCTATAAACAATGAAATATTACAACAATTTGGACCATTCAATACCTAAATTAAGAATAAAAATGCAAAACCTGTAAATAAAGTGTATATTAGTGTACAAGAAATATTATTACTGTAACATAAAATGTGGAAGCTTACCTTTCGAGTGAGGCTATCTCCGAAAGCGGCGGCAGAGGAGGAGGAGGACAAATGGCAGATACGTACGTGCGTATGTACACTTAACTTTACGAAAACATAAAAAAATTTAAGGAAAACATACATAAACTAAAATTTATGAAACACATTACCAAAACTGTAACACAACTTTACCAAAAACTAAAATTAAATTTTTTTTTTTCTTTTTTGATTTTTTTTTTTTTTTTAATTTTGTAACTTTTACTACGTATTTTTTTTTTTTTTTTTTTTTTTTTTTTACAGAATTTCAACTTCATCACCACTTTCAACTTTCTGTTATCACTTGGTTCTTCCTTTTTGCTTTCAACTTTCTGTTTTTTCATCACTTGGTTCTTCCTTTTTGCTTTCAACTTTCTGTTTTTTATCACTTGGTTCTTCCTTTTTGCTTACTCCTGCTAATGCTAAAGGCCTCTTTAAAAAATAACTATCCAAGGAAGATTGCTTCTGCCTACTTTTCACAATGTTCCTGAAACGACTCTGGCAAACGTCATCGAACTGCGCAAGCATACGACCTGTGTGAGCCTTTTCGGGGTGTCTTTTTTCTATAAACAATTGCACTTTATGAAAAGCAGCTAGAACATCCTTAATTTCTGCCGTTGTCATAGGGTCCTCCTCCTCTTCCTCGCCGCTGCTAGAGAACTCCTCTTAAACGACGTTATGTTGCATGGCCTCCAACTCCTTCAGGTCATCCGTCGTAAGCTCCTCTTGGTGCTCCACGAGAAGGTCGTTGATGTTGTCCTCGTCGACGACCAGCCCCATGGACTTGCCGAGTGCAACGATCTCGTCAAGATCTGGTTGGGAAACAGTTTCGGGATCGTCAACTGTTTCTGACTCTGCAGCACCAGCTTCACCTACGTCGAATCCCTCCCTCGAAGTCTCGGGCGGATACGGCATCAGGCCAGAGCTTCCTCCACGAGGAATTCAAGGTTTGCCTCGAAACCTCCTGCCAAGCTTGGTCGATGAGTTGGATGCAATGTCGATGTCGAAATGCTCCTCCAAAATTCACGCAAGGTGAGGTTTGTGGTATCGGTGATGTCAAAACATCTCTTGAAAGATGTTTGTTTGTACAGCTTCTTAAAGTTCGCTATCACTTGCTGGTCCATGGGCTGGAGGAGAGGGGTGGTGTTGGGCGGAAGAAAAAGAATCTTGACGAAGGAATACTCCGCTAGGATATCTTCCTCGAGGCCAGGAGGGTGGGGAGGGGCCTTGTCCAACACCAGCAGACATTCACAACGATTCCCAGATCGCGGCAGAATTCGAGGAGTCGATCTCTGTCCTGCAGCGACTGCGAGCGGGAGCTCACCAGGACTAACTAATCGTCAAGATACCTCAAGAGACGTATCCCTACCCAGTGGGCCCAAGTCGACACCAGCGTGAACACCTGTGGGGCAGTTGAGAGACCGAAACAAAGTGCCCTGAACTGGTACACCGTCCCGTCGAGGATGCAGTGGAGGTACTTCCTGGAGGATTGATGGACGGGTATCTGGAAATACATGTCCTTCAAATCCACAGAAAACTTGATGTCGTTCTCCCTGATGGAATCGAGCACCGAACGTGTTGTTTCCATTGTGAACCGAGTCTGGCGAACGAATCGGTTCAAGGGAGAGAGATCTATCACCGGGCGCCAGCCCCCCCGAAGACTTCTCCACAAGGAAGAGGCGGCTGTAGCAGCCCGGCGACTGATCCTGAACGATCTCCACAGCTCATTTGCTCAGCATCACATCCTTGGTCGAGCCAGGAACTTAGGTTTGCAGATGACTGGGTTGGAGGTGAGGGGTGGCCGAAACTTGAAGGGTAGTAAATATCCCTCCCGAAGAACATTTACTATCCAGGTCTCCGCACCGTAGCGCTGCCATGTTGCCCAATGGCTCGCCAGGCACCCCCCCACTTCCGGCAGCAGGTGAGGGCGAACGCCGTCCCTAGCGTTTCCCACCTCTCTTCGACTTCTTCTTCCCTGCCCCCCCTCGTGAGAAGGAGAGCTGGGAGGAGGGCTGGTGACGGTCGCTCCTTGAAGAAGTTGAAGGCATAGTCTTTCCTTTGGGCTTCGGCGATGCAATCGTCTTGGCCGCAGAGGAAGTGCTAACCAAACTCTTAGGCTCAGCCGCAGTAACTTGAGGCTGCCCAGATGCCTTCGAGACTGCCTGGTGTACCAAATGGTCACTGTCGTAAGTGCACCGTCTTTACCGCAGTGTCCACCATCTCTCATGGGAAGAGAGAGGGGGAACTCCGCACCGGTCCTTTGCGAAGACCCAGAGCTGCCTCACGCCCAGCCGCCCTGGTCACTCGGGTGAGAACAGCGTTTCTATGCCGGAGAACCAGGGGGCTGCAGGCGATCGGTCTGCAGGCCTAGTTGAGCAGCTCTCCTGGGGAGAGCGGCTGGACTGAGAACAGCAGCGACGGTCCCGAGCGTCAGAAGAGCTGTTGCTGGTCCCCCTCTCCGCCCGGTCCCGGAAGGAGCGGCAGTCAGTGGACCTGCAGAGTCCACTGTCGCGGTGGGAGCAAGGCATATCCTCACGGCGCGTCACACCGCTTGGACCAGCCGAGGCTGGTTCAGGTGACCGAGGGGACCGTCGCGTCAACCCTGAGTACCAGCGATCGCTGGTCTGGTGAGAGTCGCCTGAGCGACTTCCTCCAGTCTTCCGTCCTGTGCCTGGATCCTGGCACCGGGAGAACTCGGATGCCTGGGTCTTGGCTGTCCGGTCACCTGCAGGTGATCGAACACTTGGTGACTCTTGGCACCAGGTGAGGAGGTGCTGGTGTTAGCCGAAACTCCTTTGGTCCCAATCTTCTTCTTCCTTGCGGAAGGAGAGACGGGCCCCGTTCCTGAAGGAACAGGAGGACCAATGGAAGTCCCAACCATCCCACCGGAGCGGGATGGGCCCTTAGAAGTCTCGGCACGAAACTTTTTAGGGGGGGAGGAGGCAGCCTTCTTCTTCTTCTTCGGCTTGGAGGCCTTAGAAGTTGAAGGGGAAGCGGCAGCAGGCGACGACGATGAAGAAGAAGATGAAGACGTAGACGACACCTTCCTCCTCTTCCTCTTCCTCTTTGTCAGCTTCCTCAACACCACTGTCAGGTCTTCCATCCAGGACAGAGCCGGGGGCAGTTGCCGAAGCAACAGGGCCCAACTGCACCTGTCCGTAAGGACCTGGGGTCGGAGCAGCAACACCACATACAGGAACGACAGCAGCAGGAACTGGTACCAAGGCTGGAGCGGCAACGAAATCAGGAACAGGAGGCGGGGCAGGAACGGCAGCATCCTCTGCAACGGAGTTAGGTCTAGCGGCGAGCTCTTGGGACACCGGAAGTCCGGGGCTGCAGCAGGAGCAGGTAAACCAGGCGGCGGCATAGCAACAGGCAAGGAAACCTCCGGCAGCGGAGCCTGCACAGCAGCTGTCGGGGTTACCGTGGCTACGTGCTGCATATATACCAGGTGAGGTGGAGCAACGTAGCCCGGCATGGACACCGTCGTGGTAGTCGTGGTGGTAGGCCCGTGGAGGGAGAAAAGAGGAAGATATATCGATAACCAAGGGTGTAGCCGGGGAGTCTTCTGACCACTCCTTAGCCGGCTTCCGCAGCTTCTTCCTCCCCCCCGTAGCGCTCCCACTGCGCCTCCGACCAAAAAATACATGTATCACATGCCTCAGTCCAAGAGCATTCACGCCCTCTACACCGAGCACAAAAATCATGAGGATCTATCTCCACAGAAGAACGGAAAGCCCCACACTTACGGCCCCCAATACCCGGGCATAGTCTGCAGTTGATAGGGGGCAAGGGGGTTTCTCCAGCTCTTGTTGCATTATTTCTATAATAAATGAAAACCAAAAACAGACACGCACTTACTTTTGTACTTGCAAACACACACAAGTAAAAGAAAAAGCAAAAAAGTCTTCACTCAGTGAAGTAAACCAAGCATACGAAAGAAGCGGGCAGACAGAGAAGAGCAGCATGTCCATCCACGAGCGAGGGCGAAAGCAAAGTGACTTCTCGCCTCGCAGTCGAGCGTACCGCTAACTGCCGGACAAGTAGTTAACTACCGAACCCCTTGTTCGAAAGTTTACGACCGGTTCAGCTGCCACTAAGTACCTTCCTATTGTAAAGGACCGAAGGTTTGTATTCTGTATCGGAACAACTGAAGTTTCCTGTTGTGCCGGGTGGCGAACAGATCCACGACTGGACACCCCCACAGGTTGAAGAGCCTTTCCGCCACGTCTGGGTGTAGGGGCCATTCGGTCCCTATCACCTGATCCCGATGGCTGAGCTTGTCTGCTACTACATTCCTCTTGCCTGGAATGTAGCGGTGGGCACGGCCCATTCGTGCACCAGCAACGTCAACTGGTGCAACGGGAGGGACACTAGGCCCCCCTGTTTGTTGACGTATGCCACTACCGTGGTGCTGTTGCACATCAACACCACCGAGTGTCCCATCAGACGGTCCTGGAACCGCTTGGAGAGCGAGAAATGATATTGTTATGATACAATAAAGTTTGTTCATACTTACCTGGCAGATATATATATAGCTGTATTTTCTGAAGTCCGACAGAATTTAAAAAACTTCCGACACACGCAGTGGTCAGCCAGGTGGTTAGTACCCATTCCCGCCGCTGGGAGGCGGGTATCAGGAACCATTCCCATTTTCTATTCATAATTTTTATTTCCACTGTCCCCTGAGGGGAGGTGGGTGGGTACTTGATTATATATATCTGCCAGGTAAGTATGAACAAACTTATTGTATCATAACAATATCAGTTTTGTTCATGAAACTTACCTGTCAGATATATATATAGCTGAATCCACCTTTGGAGGTGGGAAGGGACAGAATAGAAGGATTTTGGGAAACAAATGCATGCAGATGATTTACATCTTGGTTCCACTGTTAGCATAGCCGACTTCGTGATTACTGTCACCCAAGTCTGCTTCTGCTTTACTAGAGTTGCCAGCGAGGTAGAGACCTATAAAGCTGGTGCACTCCAGATGATCTGTCAACGGGGGCGTGACACAATGTGACTAGACCATAATTGACCATACCATGAGGGCTAAGAAGTAAAATAAAATATATATATAAATATATATATCACCACCTGACCAACCTAGCCAAAGTTAAGGTGTGTTAACTAAGGCTTAAGAGTTAAGAAGAAGTCGCTGTTGCGGCGGGACTCAACAACTCAATTAAGAGCTCTTCCTAACCATTTTCTACAGGATAGGATGAGTGGTACTTCTTGCCCCCAAGATTGTGTCTGCAGACACGTATGGCCCTAGCGAGCAGCAGATCTCATATGCCATCTTCACATCTCGCAGGGAGTGTGAGTGAACACAGAGTTGCTTCGCTAAACATGGTACTCAGGATGTGCTGAGTGCCATGCTCTGTTGAAATGCTTCCGAGGCCGCGCCCTCACCTCGTGAGCATTCCAGATAAAAAGATTTCAAATCTTTGTGCAAAACACAATGAAGGAGCATTTTTGAAAGAACTCCTTAACACTAAAGCCAGGGGTGTTCTTCGATATGGGCAAGTCTGGTCTTTTCGGGAACACTGCAGATTGCCCGAATGACTTCGACTTTCTTGAGTTTTATGTAGATAAAAACTTGAGAGACCTGACAGGGCACAGGACTCTCTCTGGCTCCTGCCCACTAACTTGTGCCATCCTTGCTTCCAAGCTCCTGGCCCAAGGACAAAACGGGTTTCCATTCTTAGGCCACAACGAAAGGCTTAGAGAGCACACCGCCTTGTTCTCTCTAAAGCCAAAACTTGTGACGATGGCTTAAAATCTCACTAACCCTCTTTGTCGTATCTAGGGTGGTTAGGAGAAGGCCTTCCTGATCACATGCAAGAAGTTAACAGGTAGGAGAGGTTCGAATGCTTTGACATCAAGAACTTTAGACTACGTCTAAGTTCCATATAGAAAGCTTCGATCTGGACATGCACAGTGAGTCCATCTGTACTAAAGTCAGGTGACGACCAGTTGACAGTCAGACGAATCAAGGACAGCAAGGCTGTACCTGAAGACCATAAGGCACTATTCTTCGCTGAAGGATGAGTATCTGGACTGCCTGGGCGATTCAATCTAAGCAAACCTTGGGGGGTGTATCAACGCAACCCAACGTCGTCAGCGAATCAACTCCTGACTCGAGCTTCTGGTGCCAGGAGAAAGGAGCAAGGAGCAAAAAGGCGATTCAGTCCCGAAGGAAGAATGCCTGACAGTCCAACCTGGTCTCATGTTACACGATCATCGGGGGTGTATAAACGCAACCGACTTCGTCAGAAGAAACTCAGGGCTACTATATGTCGCTGATCTCGCACGAGTGTCTGACTCCGAGAAAACAGGTGAGACAAAAAGTAGATGGTGAGCGAGTTTCGAGATTCCACAGAACTCAAAGATCGTGAAGGCTTTGGTTGTTGTTTGACAGACGCAAATCTCTGAGCCCAAAAGCCGTCAACAACATATTTGCGTATTCTTTAATAGTTGTGACTGCCAGCTTATCCCATTCTTCAGACGGAAATGGAAGACGGTAATCTTATTCCTTTCAACTCTCGATAGTCTGAACGTTGTCAGATCAGAGCGGAGAGGTTATAAGGTACCTTTCGAGTTAGAGTAGACTGACTCTCTCGGAAAAGGGTCCTTGGAAAGTGAACTAGGAAGGATGTGACCTCTGTGAATCCAGGATCCTGAAGGCCAACATGGGCGATCAGGGTCATTGTCGCTCCCCTGTGACCGTCATAAATTCCCTCTTATTCCATTTTCCTAAGCGATTGAAAAAGGGGAAAAAAAAAGAGACTAAACATCCATCCCCGTTTAATATCATAGGATGACGTTTAATGGTACCGATCCCGGATCGAGAAAAAGGGAGCAGAGAAGAAGAAGCCTCTTCGTCCTCAACCTATCGAAGAGAAGAATGAAAGGGCGTCCCTAAAGTCTCCACAACTCTCAACTTACTTCTAAAGAAAGATTCCACTCGAAAGTCAAAAGTTGCTGCCGTCGATCGAGACGATTCGTACGGACTTTTGCAATCTGTAACGAACCTCTAGAGGATCGTTACATTCTACGCCTGTTGTTATAATAGGCTCTTTCTCGTAAACTCGAGCAGGGGGACCGAGAGAAGAAACTTCTTAAGATATGAGAGCTGTGGAATTTCAGAGTTGATGTGGACCACTGGTTCCAAAAACTCGTTTCGAGGACTGGAGGGACGACCGAATTGCATTTACTTCTTTCAGATTAAGATCCAGGACATCTGAAACCCTATCCAGATGTCCGGCACCTTCTTTCTATCATGACGCACTGAGAGATGTTCAGAATCATTCCTAGATCTTGAATAATATTTCAGTTTCCCGGTAGGAAAAAACTGTGGTCTGAATTGCAGTCTATTCGGGGAAACAAACTTCTTCAGGAAGGAAATGGTCCCCAGCAAGCTCATCCATTCCCTCCCCGAGTATGCTTACTTCCCTAATAAGGCTGCGCTTTGCCTAAGCAGGAGAGCATATAAAAGTGCAATGTTGCGGTAGACTCGTAGTTCTATACCGTGCGGTAACGAGCACCGAAAGGATTAAGAGATAAAACTCTGTTGAACTAGTAAGGCAAAAACGAAATGCAACGTTTATTCATTTCACGTAAGAAAATCCCACCCCTCAATCTTAGGCTAAGTACCCCGTGATTGTAGGACAGAGATACAGTTTAGTCAGTCAATCCCGCAGGAGAGACGTAACCGCCAGCACCAGAGATACGGTTAGTCAGTCAATTCCCGCAGGAGAGAGAGAACGTAACCTACCGCGCATGACAGCGCACGATCTGTTACGGCTCGGTTGGACAGTCAGACACAGCAGCAGCCAGCAGCTTACGAACGTCGTCTCTTAACTTTATGTCTGGGTTGCCAGCTACCCTATTCTACGAAGAAATAGGTCCGTTATCTTTTTAGCAAAAAGAGACTCTCAAGCTGGTACCTATATTTAAGCGAAACAGAAAACACTAAATATATAGATGCGTTTGTGTCGTCAGAACACTACCATACAACGGTAAAAGATAAATCGGAAACTCCATGAAGGCTGCAGGGAGTAACGATTAAATGTCCTTAAATTAATAGACAATAGACCTCTCGGTTGCCATCCGAAGAGGTAACTACAGCAAGCGTGTATGACTTGAACCAACCAGTAGTAAAATAACGCAAGGCAAAATATTTTATTATATCACGATAAGGTTTTGTTTCAATCCCTACCTGGCAGAACATATATATAGCTGAATTCGGAAATACAGCTACATACATATCTGACAGGCAAGTTTCATGAACAAAACTTATAGAATCGAAGCAGACAGCTCAAGCTTCTTATGTTATTGGACATAAGCGTTCATTGACGTAGTCTACAAGTCTATTTCTTGTACGAGTCTGCGAATGACGAATGAGAGCTCTTCCGAATCTTGTCAATAAGAGCTTATTCGTTTACGCAATATCAAGTTAAAGAGATGTTTGTCAATGAGAACTAACCCATTTACGGGACAAAGAGATATTTTGTCAATGAGGGGATACCCACTACTTGACAAAACGATAGTATATTGTCAAATGGGGGAAAGTCACTGAATTGACAAAACGTAATCCAGGAAGTCGAGCATTTTATTTTTCCGATTCCCGTCTCAAACGAGGAAGGGGCAAGAATCCTGTTAAGAGACAGGGCTTACGGCAGGTAGAACGACGATGTTCAATTCGGCAGCGTAGTCCCGACTAGAAACTAACAAAATCTATCATCTGAAAAACCCTTTCAGATGGGCTAAAAAGCTTGCAAAATTATCCTGGGAAGAGGAAGAAACTCTCCAACCAGCTTCCTCTCCCGTATCACAACTAATGCCTGCTAAAGCTTAAAATTTATTGGCAGTATGGCAAGGGAAGTCCTGTCTTGCGCTTTCCTGAAGAGCGTCCTTTTGATGAATGCCTTTGCAAGAATCCTACTGAACGTCGGCGAGACGTCGAGCCTTTACATAACCCGTAACTGCCTTATCGCAAAGTCTTGACTGCGGTAGAGAAAACGAGATCTTCCCTTGCTTTCCTTAACTCCATCCACCTTTGCGAAAAGCAATATTGACAGAGACCTCTTGAATTCACGAAACCCGAGGTCTTGCTGGGTTTCGAAGACGAAGTTGTCTGTTCACTTTAAGCTTCCTCTGAAGCACTGCTTACTTCACATTCTTGAGGCTCAAATCTTAAACAAGAGCTTGAAGAGTTCAACAGAAACGTTCAGCCAGGAGACAAACCTGGTGTGCGCTGGCGCGCGCTCGGCGTCCATTTGCGAGGACGCTCGGCGTCCTGGCGCGCGCTCGGCGTCCACTGGCGAGGACGCTCGGCGTCCACTGGCGCGCGCCTGGCGTCCATCCGAGCATCCCGTTCAAGCCGAGTGTCAAAAGAAGCGTGCAGAAAAGCGTCACGCTCCTGACAGGCGTCAAAACAAGCGAGAAACTGCCTTCTTTTTTTTTTACCATATTTCGGCGGGGTGGAAAGACGTACACGTGATCAGGCGACGTTCGCCTTCTTACTTCTCACTGAAACGCATAACGAGAGAGAGAGAGGGGACGTGAAGCGTCCTCTTTCTATAAAGCTTCTATTTAGAGGGCGCGAAGTCCTACCGAAGGGACGCCAGATCGATGTGGGTTCCCCGTAACCCTCCTTCGGCTTTCGATATGCCCTCTCCCTGGTCCTGGGAGTCCGACAGAGGTCCAGGCCTAGAGGCGTTATGGGGCGGATCTGACGTTCCCTCCTGACGAGAGAGAGGACGTGAAGCGTCTTCTTCTCTAAAGCTTTCTTAGAGGGCGCGAGTCCTTCCGAGAGCTCCAACCCTTGCGCGGGGAGGACGCCTCGGAGGACGAGAAGCAATCCTTCAGGATTCGTGCACGTGCACGAACTTTGGCAGTCTGGGGATTTTCATCAGAAACTGCCGAAGGCACGCCAGATTGGTGGGGGTTCCTCGTAACCCTCCTTCGGCTTTCGACATGCCCTCTCCCTGTGGTCCTGGGAGTCCGACAGAGGTCTAGACCTAGAGGCGTTATAAGGCGATCTGACGCACCCTCCACTACACAAGGGGCACTGTCACTGCACTTAGCCACTTCACTATTGCTCTCTAAAAGCAAGCACTTTCGATTCTAAGTTACGATCGAAAGAGAATAAGAGAAAAGGGCAATAACCTCTACAGACACTGTTTTAGGGCCCGAAGGCAACATTACAGGGTTAGGAGTAACAATAACAGAAGTAGCACTCTTCACAACAATGAAGGAGAGCGATCACCTCTTGAAGACATATTCATAACCCGTAGGCCATACTATAGGGTTAGGCAAAATAAAGTCTACAGGAAGGTTAGCAGGTTCACTACCCTGACTTTTGTCTTACTGATTAAATTGCGTACAAAATCACGAAATCACTACTTTTTTCCTTACGGGAATTTAGACATGTTTACTGATTATTTGCGTACATACGAATCATACGTCTTCCTTACGGAATAGACCAAAGTCTCACACTCCTTACATGACAAATCTCAACAAAGAAGCCAGACCCATACCCCTCGTGCATACCAAGTGCGGATCTACCGAAGCTTTCGGTAGCCACACCCTATCTTTGCAGACAACCCCCTCTGAAACTAGCCTAACTAGATTCAGATATCTTATGCAAAAATGAATCAAATTCAAATCAATTTAAGATAGCGTATGCCTAGCCACAAATCCAAGTAAATAAATCAAAAGACAATTAGGATACTTAGCGGCAATGAAGTTTCCAAAATCCTAAGACGGAGGTACTGAAAACAGGTGGTTTCAGCACCGGCGACAGAAAAATTATGAATAGAAAATGGGAATGGTTCCTGATACCCGCCTCCCAGCGGCAGGAATGGGTACTAACCACCTGGCCGACCACTGCGTGTGTCGGAAGTTTTTTAAATTCTGTCGGACTTCAGAAAATACAGCTATATATATATCTGACAGGTAAGTTTCATGAACAAAACGCTGCTTTGAGCTCCAGGACGTTGATGTGAATGTGCTTATTGTGATGATCCCACACGCCTGCAGCCAGCAACTCCTCCAGGTGTGCGCCCCATCCCTCAGTTGATGTGTCTGAAAACAGCAACATCTCTGGGGGGGAGTGCGGAGAGGCACTCCTCTTACGAGGTTCCTGTCGTCCAGCCACCAGGCTAGGTCCTGCCTCACCTCCTCCGTGAGGGACACGGGGAAATACGGCGGGTCTCTTGCCTGTGACTAACTCTCCTTTAGTGTCCACTGGAGAGACCGCAGGTGAAGACGCCCATGAGGGACTAACTTCTCGAGTGACGACAGGTGGCCGATCACGACTTGCCACTGTTGAGCTGGCTGTTCCTGCCGAGACAGGAACTGGTAGGCTGCCTCCCTGAATCTGCTGATCCGCGAGTCTGTGGGGAAGACTCCCCCTGCTAACTGCTTGGGCTCGAGATCTGACTTCTCGAAGTTCACCACGATCCCCAGATTGCGGCAGAACTTGAGGAGCCGATCCCTGTCCCGTAGCAACTGCGAGCTGGAGCTCGCCAGGACTAACCATTGTCAAGATACCTCAAAAGATGTATCCCTGACGAGTGGGCCCAAGCAGACACCAGAGTGAACACTTGCGTGAACACCTGTGGGGTGGTTGAGAGACCGAAGCAAAGTGCCCTGAATTGGTACACCGCCCTGTCGAGGATGAAGCAGAGGTACTTCCTGGAGGATTGATGAACAGGTATCTGGAAATACACGTCCTTCAAGTCCACCAAAAGCATGAACTCGTTCTCCCTGATGGAGTCGAGCACGGAGCGTGCCGTCTCCATCGTGAACCGAGACTGGCGAATGAATCGGTTCAGGGGAGAGAGATCTATCACCAGGCTCCAGCTCCCCGAAGACTTCTCCACCAGGAAAAGACAGCTGTAGAAGCCCGGTGACCAATCCCTGACGATCTCCACAGCTCCTTTGCTCAGCATGGCTTGGACTTCCTGCCGAAGTGCTACGTCCTTGGATGTTCCGGGTACGTAGGTACTGAAGGTGGACAGGGTTGGAGGTGAGGGGTGGCTGAGACTCGAAGGGTAGTAGATATCCCTCCCGAAGGACGTCTACTATCCAGGTCTCCGCTCCATAGCACTGCCATGTTGCCCAATGGCTCACCAGGCATCCCCCCCAACTTCTGGCAGCAGGTGAGGGGCGAACGCCCTGTCCCTAGTGTTTCCCACCTCTCTTTGACTTCTTCCCAGCTCCCCCCTATGAGAAGGAGGGCTGGGAGGAGGGCTGGTTACAGTCGCTCCTAGAAGAAGTCGAAGGCAGAGTCTTTCCTCTGGGCTTCGACGATGCAATCGCCTTGGCCGCAGAGGAAGCGCTAACCAAGCGCTTGGGCTTGGCTACAGTAGCTCGAGGCTGCCCAGACGCCTTCGAGACTGCCTGGTGGACTAAATGGTCACTGTCGTCAGTGCACCGTCGTTCCACCGCAGCGTCCACCATCTCTACTGGGAAGAGAGAGGAGGAACTCGGCACCGGTCAGTTGCGAAGACCCAGAGCCGCCTCACGCCAAGCCGCCCTGGTCACTCGGGTGAGGACTGCGTCCCTACGCCTCAAGACCAGGTTGGCCCAAAAGGTTTTGCCTTTGGTGGGCTATGGGTAGTAGGAGATGGCTCTACCTCCAGACTGGCACAGTCTCCCGAAAGCCGGGTCACCTTCAGGAGTGATATTTCCCCCGAGGTGGCCGCAACCTTAGACACTGTAAGGGACCACAGGTCTAACCAGGAGACTACTTGGAATGCCGCCATGGTGGTTGATTCCAAAGCGAGTGCCTCTTGCTGCGAGAACCATAAGTTTTCCAACAGGAGCTGCTGCAGAGGACACCCCCGGAGTTAGCCTAGCTAGCTCCGGGTTAACCTATTTGGGTGGATAGGGTCCTCCGATGGCATGTAGAATCTCCTCTGTTGCAGTAGAGGTGGGGGAAGTAGCTTGGAAGACCTGCCAGACCGTAGCGAACCCTCTTGTCCGGAGACGAGAGAGTCCACCTGGCCCAGCACGGAGTCAGCCAGAGCCGATCGCGGCAGACCCACCGTCGTCTTGGGTTCCTTCTTAGGACCCCAGAACGACTCGAGCCTGGAGGTAGGCTCAGAAGGTGGGAGCGGCGATCCTTCCCCGAGATCGTTGTGCTGACGAATCAGCGCAATAACCTCTGCAAACGACCTCTGGATCTCGGGAGTGACTGCGTCTTGTGGAGTAGGACCGTCAAGTCCCTCCAACAAGAGTGCCTTCCGAGACCCTCCTCCTTCAGGAGAAACTGCAACAGACCGCTCCTGGTCTCCTCCGGCCACTTGCGCATACGACCTGGTCGATCCTAAGACCGTGCAAGGCTCGTAGGGTGTCGTGGTGGGACCATTCCTCACGGTCACTCTGGATCGCCTCGGTCTTCCCGGCGTAGCCCGATGAAGTTGAAGGGATAGGAGAGGAAGACCTGATGGTCCCCCCTCGCCCACCGGCAAAACCGGTGTGCTTGGGGGGCTGCAGGCGATCGGCAACCCGCGGTGGCGATCGAGCTGCAGGCCTGGTCGCGCGGCTGGACCGAAAACAGTGGCTCTGGTCCCGAGCGTCAGAGGAGCTGCTGCTGGTCCCCCTACCCGGCCGGTCCCGGTGGGAGCGGCGGTCAGGGGACCAGCAGAGTCCGCTGTCGCGGTGGGAGCGGGGCCTGTTCCTACGGCGTGTCGAGCCACTCAGCCAGTTCCGGGGAACGGCAGAGTCCGCTGTCGCGGTGGGAGCGGGCCTGTCCTTACGGCGTGTCGAGCTGCTGAAGCCAGTTCTGGCGACCGAGGGGACCTCTTCCTTGCCTCAGCCAGCGGCCGGTCTGGGACAGTCGCGTGAACCCTGGGTCCCCGCATATCACTACGAGAGCAATCGCTGGTCTGGCGGGAGTCACCTAAGTGACTCTCACCAGTCTTCCGCTCCGTGCCTCAGTCCTGGTGCCGAGCGAACGCAGAAGCCTGGACTTTGGCTGCACAGTCACTCGCGGGCGACCGCACACCCGGTACCTCTTGCGAACGAGAGGCCGAGACGGAACCTGATGTAGCGGCAGAGCCCCTAGCACCAGGTGAGGAGGTACCGGTGTTAGCCGGTACTCCTCTGGTCCCCGTCTTCTTCTTCCTTGCGGAAGGAGAGGCGGGCCCTTAGAAGTTCCTGAAGGAGACTTCTTAGGGGAGGAGGCAGCCTTCTTCTTCCTCGGCTGTGAAGCCTTGGAAGTGGAAGGGGAAGAGGCGGCAGCAGACGACGACGACACCTTCCCCCTCTTCTTCTTCGTCAGTTTCCGCAGGACAGTCGTCAGGTACTCCATCCAGAACGGAGCCGGGGCAATTGCTGAAGCAACACGGCCCGGCTGCACCTGTCCGGAAGGACATATGACTGGAGCAGCAACATCACGGGCAGGAACGACGTCGGCAAGGGCTGGTCCAGGTACGGCAGGTACGGCAGGAACGGCAGGTACAGCAGGAGGCGGGGCAGCAGCCAGCGACATCCTGGGTACTGGTGGCAGGTCCAGGGAGAGGTCTTGGGGCACCGGAAGTTGGGGGCTGAGGCGAGAGTGGCATACCCAGGCGGCGGTGTTACGACCCTCCTCGGAATGCCAAGAAGCGGCGCCTGAACCGCAGCTGAAGGGGTTACCATTGTTATATGCTGCGTATAAACGAGGTGAGGAGGGGCGACATACCCTGGGGTCGAGACGGTGATGGTGGTGGTGGTGGTGGTTACTGGACCATGCGTAACCGGAGCAGAGCCACTCACCAGGTGATGTAACAGCCCCCAAATACTCGGTGTTCCCTGGAGACCCAGCGAGCACCACACCTGGCCGAGGTCGTCACCTGCGGCAGTCGCACCTAAGGAGGCAAAGGTCGGGTTAGTAGGAGGGGTTTCCCCTCGCCCGGGGGGGACAAGTCCCACCCCGAGCGAACGGAAGACCCCCGAGTACAATTGAATGTCGGGGTACCTCGCCCCCTCCCCCACGCTTGACGGATTGGGTGAAGAGGAGAACACGTCTGTCACCCAGCGCAGCTGAAAGCAAAGTGGTTCTTTTCCTCCCAGTCGTGCGGTGCGCTGACTGTCGGACAAGCAGTTAACTACCGTACTCCCTTCTTCGAAGCTTACGACCGGTTCCAGCTGCCGCAAGTTACATTCCTATTGTTAAAGGACCGATGGTTTGTATTACGTATCGGAACAAACTCACATGTGCTACACTTCAGTGAATAAGCATCTAACTTTCACTCTGTAAAATATTAAGGAGACCACCCGGCTAATGCCGTTTTTTAACGACAGGACTTTGACATTCATACCACTTAATAAGGTGACTTGGGACATCTCCAAACCGCATATGATTTTCGCCTCTGACCTTCGGTTTTGTGACACCAAGGAAATTTATCCCGAAAATAACCATTTTTCAAATTCTATCTCCTCCCTTGGTATTTAATATTAAGACCTGGGATTACTACCATATATAGACCTGATGTAGACCTCCAATCAAATAGTTTTTTTTTTTCTAAAAGTAATAATTTTTTTTTTGCTAGATAATGAATCAATATGGTAAAAAAATAAACCCTATAAATCAGGAGAAAAAAATTTATAAAAAAAGACGAAACAAAAATTGGAAAAAAGGGCTCCATTTGATTGTTCTAAAATGTCTTTCTGAGTTATATACCCAATTCCAATGTTATAGCTTTAAAACTAGGTGAGGAGATAGATTTTGAAGGTCAATAAGTATAGTTTTGAGATACGGGCGTTCAAAGTTTTCCTTCGTATTTCTATAAGACCAAATGTTAATAAATAATGATTATTATGAATGTATATTTCTTTTTTGTGTGATTAATAAACCAAAAACTATTTTATTTATCATAATTTTAATCATAAATGATGATCCCTTTACTCATATATCGTAGCCTGGGGGACTGCTTGAGGCAAGATGGGGCACTGCTTCCTACGTAACTCTCTCTCTCTCCCCTTCGCTAACTCGGCTTATTACAGCGAATTTTCTTCTTCTGCATGTTAGCGAGATGTTTTCCTTGTATTTTCCAATTTGGCATGATGAAATTTTTGCCGAAACAAAGATAAACTAATGTAAATGCAAGAGAATGTCAGAGGTGAAACTCGAAGGTGTACTCTCATTTTACAAAGACAATTTAATAAATCATGATTATTATGAATTTCATATTCCATTTTGGGTATTAAAAAACCAAAACTATGTTATTTATCATAAATGAAGATCTCATTGCTCAAAGATCGTAGCCTTGGGAACAGTGTGACGTGTGCTGTCAGGCAAGAAGGGGGCGTTACTAGGCAACCCTCCCCTCTCTCTTCACTAACTACGCGTATATTATGATATTCTGTAATAATACTTGAGCGATTTTTCTTCGTCTGTATGTTAGCGAGATGTTTTCCTTGTCTTTCCTCATTGGCATGATGAACTTCTTGCCGAAACATACATAACATACGTAATAGCAAGCGAATGTCAAAGGTG
>NC_087208.1:51773658-51814180 GCF_015104395.2 Macrobrachium nipponense | reverse complement strand
TTCATGCTAAGTCTTATAGGCAAGGTCACATGATCTCTAAGTTGAAAAATACTGATATGATTAAAAGAGGTCAAACCACACTATAGTTTTAGTTATGCCAAGGGAGTAGTATTCAGTCAAGACCATATGAACTGCCTGACGAGGAATTGCTGGAAATGTGCGATGATAAAGTGTGGAAGATTTTCAAGGTTCCAAGATCAAGAAGAATGATTATTTTCACTTTTAATAATGATCAAGTTCCTGATTAGATTATATGTTGACAAGGAGAGATTTCGTGTTAGACCTTTTAAGCATAGACCACTCCAATGTTTCATGTGTTTTGGATATGGTCACTCGGCAAAGGTATGTACTAGGAACCAGTATGTGCTGCCTGCTTCCTTACAAAAAAAAAGCATGAAAGGCGAATGTACCTCCCCAGTATTATGTATAAATTGTAAGGGAAATCATAATGCAAGGCATAAGGAATGTGAGTCATTTAAAAAAAGAAGTGTTAGCCATAGAGAAAGCTCATGCTGAAACATCTAAGTATAGCCAGGCAAAAAGACTTTTGTTTCCAAGACCTCAATATAGTGAAGTAGTAAAAAGTAAAAAGTGGAAAATCTAATATAAAAGATCTATCTAGATACCAACTTCAAAGTCAAAGCTTCAGCTATCCCCTTCTGAGCTCGAAGTACATTCAGCATCTCCGCCTTCATCCATGAAGGCCCCTTTGTCCCCTCCGATGGGCCTCCTCTGGGAGGGGCTTCGGGAGGTCTCTCGGGCTTCTAATGTAGAAGCCTCACAGGCAGCCTCGCTGCCTGATCTGGGTATGTCCCAGAATGACACCTTGATCAGTGCACCTCATATGGCTAGGTGCACGCTGCAGAGACGGTGCCTCTTAGAAATAAGAGACCCCGCACTCCTTCATCATCTCCACCTATATCCCACACCATAGTAGGTTCCCAAGAGAGGAAATAGCAGGTCTCTTGAGGATCTGCCAAGTTCTTCTATGAAACAAACGACCAAGACCAAGTCTTTCCATTGACCAGCCCAATCCAAGTCCAAAAAAGTAAAAAAAAAAAAGAATATCCTAATAGTAAATAATGGCTCTATGTCAGTGGAACATAAGAGGTTTCCATTCAAACAGAGAACAGGTCCGGGTCCTTTTCAAGGAGCATAATTTAGCTGCCCTTTGTTTGCAAGAGACTAAACTTGGTAATGTTTTCTCCTAATTGTGGACAAAACTTTATTTTTCACAGATCTCCACCACCTGTAGGTGAACGTTCTCATGGTGGTACATGTATTATTGCGGCCAAGTCATTACACAAAAAGTTATCAAATTAGACTCCATACTGCAAGCTTGTGCAACACAGATTTTCATCAATAAATGGGTCACTCTGTGCTCTATTTATCTAGAGAACCTGGCCTAGAGAAACTCGATTGGTTGGACAGAGCTGGCAATCCAAGACAATTAGAGGTTGAAGATTTGCAATCACTTTTAGACCAACTACCTCAACCTTTCATTCTGATGGGGGATTTAATGCAAAACATACTTGTGGGGGGAAGGTAGGTGTGATCACCGTGGTCTTATAATTGAAAGATTAATAGATTGCAATGATGTAGTTTTAATGAACGACGGTTCTCCACAAGGTTTGATGTAGCCCATAACTCTAGTTCAGCAATTGATCTTACAATATGTTCGTCATCATTACGATTAGACTATAAGTGGTCAGTGGATGAAAATCTCTATGGGAGCGACCACTATCCCATCCATCTTAAGTATGTACACAAAATACACCCTCCCATCTTTACCCAAGTGGAAGATAAAGGAGGCAGATTGGCAGCTGTATGAAAAAATCTACCAAAGTCAATCGTAAGGCCAATGAATTTCCTTGCCCCTCAGCTGCCTACGAATATCTCGCTAGTATAATGATGGAGGGGCGATGATGATGTCAATTCCTAAAACATCAGGGGAAACCCCGTCGTCCACTGGTACCTTGGTGGAATAGTAAATGTGCCTTGAGTAGGAAAATTGCAAGAGCCAGTTACAAGCGATATCGAAGGCGTCCTGTCTTAGGTTAATAGAATAATATCAAGAGAAACCTCGCAAACAAAAGCAAGTCTTTAAAGAAGCAAGGAGGGAATCCTCATCAAGTACATATCAGAATTAAAGTATAACTCGCCACTTTCTCTGGTTTGGGATAGAATCCGTAAATTACTAGGGAAATTTTCCCCTGCTCTTTACTATTTTGAAAATCAACTTGGTAGTTATATCGGATGCAAGAGAGGTGGCAGAGGCCTTTGCTCGGCACTTTTCAAGCATTTCAAGCCCCAGTCACTACTCCCCTGAATTTCGCAATATTAGAAACATGACTATAGTTAATCCGCCTGTTTGTTCAAATTCTGAGGCATATAACCTTCCATTTAGTATTGTTGAATTCGAATATGCCTTATCTTTGTCCTCTCCAACATCACCTGGAGAAGATGATATTATTTATGCAATGATTTCTCACTTACCTCTGGAGTCAAAAAAATTCTTTGTCGATGTTTTAAACGAAATTCTGGTGCTCAGGGACTTCATATAAGTGTGGAAAAACTCTGTTATAGTACTTTTTTAATTTTTTAAACCCGGAAAGGACCCTAGTCATCCCAAAAGTTATAGGCCTATTGCTCTTACCAGCTGTGTCTTCAGATTTATGAACGAATGGTGAATTTTCGTCTGATATGGTTATAGAAACAAAGAACCTGTTGTCGAAGAGGCAATTTGGCTTTCGCAAGAATAGAAGTACATTGGATCCCTTATTATGTCTCACACGTGAGATTCAGAATGCTTTTGTCAGTCCAAAATCAAACAATTGCCGTGTTCTTTGATCTGGAAAAAGCATTTGATACTACTTGGAGGGTTGGTATTTTAATGCAGCTGGTTGAATGGCGTATTGGTGGCAATATGTTTAATTTTGCCAAAGACTTCCTGCTGACCGGTACCTAAAGTTAGAATTGGCTCTACCTTCTCATCAGAGTATCTTCAGGAAGAAGGCATTCCACAAGGGAGTGTGCTAGTCCAACCTTTTTTAATATTGCAATTAATGGTTTACTTGAACATCTCCCTGTTGGAGTAACTGGTCAAGCAATCGCGGATGATATTGTTATCGTCTGTAGTAGAGCTACTGCAGTTGAAGCTTGTACTAAAATTCAGTTTGCAATTAATGCTGCTACTTCTGGGCTAATAGTAAAGGTTTCAAATTTTCTGCAGAAAAAACTAAAGCTATACGTTTTTGCAGAAACACGAAGAAGGGAAGAGATTCCAACCATATTTTTTAGAAGGTTCTATCTTGCTTTATGAAGATAAAGTCAAATATTTAGGAATTATTTTTGACAAAAAATTGACTTTTGCTGAACATATAAATGAGACTGTAGTAAATGTTAAACAGCGGTGCAATATTCTTAAAGTTGTTAGTAACCTGAATTTTGGAGCAGACCGTACTACTTTATTAAGAATTTATCAGGCACTATGCTTGAGTAAGATTGATTATGGATCTCAGGTTTATGGCTCTGCATGTAAGACCTTGTTAGGTAGCTGGATGTAGTACACAATATGGCATTGCGTATTTGTACAGGTGCTTTTAAAACGTCTCCTGTTGAGAGCCTTTATGTAGACTCTGGTTTTCTTCCTCTTTTCATTCGGAGGGAGGAACAAGGTCTCGATATTGTCAAGAGCACTAGCCTCTCAATCTAATCCAAATTTTAAGTATATAAAACATCCTGTTGACAGAGCACCAACTAAACCTACATTGCCTAAGCCCCTTGAAGTTAGATTAAACATAAATGCGAGAGAGGTAGGCCTTATCTCCACTGGTTATGGAAACTACATTTTCTAAATTCCCTCCTTGGTGTAGGCCGCTTTAGATATTGCCAAGTTAGAGACAACAAAAAGATCAGCTCAAGTGTTCAGCTTAAAAGTAGCTTTTTGGCCCATGTTTCTGAGCATAGTAACTCGATTGCTGTATATACAGATGGATCAAAATCAGCAAATGGAGTTGGATGTTCTGTCATCGTCGGTGAGAGAACAATTACAAAAACGCCTCCCTATTAAATTCTCAATTTTTAATGCAGAGATTTATGCTATTTTAGCGTTTTGAAATTTATTTTTAGTACAGGTAGCACTGGGGGACTCTTATATTATTTATTGTGATTCCCAGAGTTCCCTAGCTGCACTCCAGAAGTTGACGCCATCTAATCAACTTGTCCAAGAGGTGAGGATTGGCGGCTGGTCCTCCTGCATTCTCGAAAACGCATCAGTGTGAAGTTTTGTTGGGTTCCCTCGCATGTGGGAATTCGTGGTAATGAGCTGGCTGATACAGCCGCTAAGCAGGCAGCTTCCTCCCGGGCTTCCCACTCTGTGAGGGTTCCCTGTGAAGATTTTAAACTTTTTATTAAATCATTTTGTAGGACTAAGTGGCAGAATCACTGGTCCAACTTGAATAGTAATTTAAAGCTGAAATCGATCAGACCTTCTGTTCATCCCTGGTCACCTTCTGTTGGGATGGATAGAAGATCTAGTATAGTTTTAACACGCCTGCGTATAGGGCATACTTTTTTAACTCACCGGTATCTTTTAAACTAGTGGAGCAGAGAGGCAGGTTCCTCAATGCTCCAATTGTAATGTTGGCATTACAGTGAGGCATATATTGTTGACTGTCCTCTTTATTTTAATCATAGACGTCGGTTTGGTTTCACCAACAAACCTTTGTCAGATATTTTAGGAGGAGGGTGCTCCCGTAGAAGAGATTTTTAAATTCTTAAGGAAATCCATTTGTTTTATGATATTTGAGTATTTTAATATGAAGTTTATTTTAATAATTTGGATTAAATTATGTATACCTTTTTTAGTAAATATATCTTGTTGATATATATGCGCTGAATGGCCTTTGGCTCCGGCGCGTGGCAAATGGCCACAAAATTTATAAATTCAAATTCATAACACCCTGTAATGTTGCCTTCGGGCCCTAAAACAGTGTCTGTAGAGGTTATTGCCCTTTCTCTAATACTCTTTCGATTCGTATCTTAGAATCGAAAGTGCTTGCTTTAGAGAGCAATAGTGAAGTGGCTAAGTGCAGTGACAGTGCCCCTTGTGTAGTGGAGGGTGCGTCAGATCGGCCTTATTTCGCCTCTAGGCGGGACCTCTGCTTGACTCCCAGGACCCAGGGAGAGAGCATGTCGCGAAAGCCGAAGGAGGGTTACGAGGAACCCCCACCGATCTGGCGTGCTTCGGCAGTTTTCTGATGAAAATCCCAGACTGCCTAAGTGCGTGCAACATGCACGAATCCTGAAGGATTGCTTCTCGTCCGAAGCGTCCTCCCCGCGCAGGGGTTGGAGCTTTCGGAAGGACTCGCGCCCTCTAAATAGAAGCTTTATAGAAGAGGACGCTTCACGCCTCTCTCTCTCTCGTTATGCGTTCCAGTGAGAAGTAAGAAGGCGAACGTCGCCTGATCACGTGTACGCTTTCCACCGAGAAATATGAAAAAGAAGTCTTAGTAGCAGGACGCTTTTGAGGAGCGGACGTCCGAGCTTTGTTACTGTGAGAATAAGAAGGCGTTCCTCGCCCCTCGTATTCTCACACGATCAACCCTTCTCCTGAGACTGTTTCGTGCAGTCCGATTTCTCTCCGAGATGTATCTCGCTTTTCCCTGAAGGCAGTTTCTCTCGCTTGTTTTGACGCCTGTCAGGAGCGTGACGCTTTTCTGCACGCTTCTTTTGACGCTCGGCGTGGACGGGGACGTTGGTCGGATGGACGCCAGGCGCGCGCGGGTGCACGCCAAGCGTGCACCAGTGGACGCCGAGCGCACGCCAGTGGATACCGAGCGCGCGCGGTGGACGCCGAGCGTGCTCGCTGCTCGCCAGTGGACGCCGAGCGCTCGCGCCAGCGCACGCCAGGTGTGTCGCCTGGCTGAACGTTTCTGTTGAACTCTTCAAGCTCTTGTTTACGATTTGGGCCTCAAGAATTTTTACCTCTACCTTCGGTGATACCTTATACCTCACATGCAAGAATGTGAAGTAAGCAGTGCTTCGGAGGAAGCTTAAAGTGAACAGACACTTTGTCTTCGAACCCAGCAAGACCTCGGGTTTCGTGAATTCAAGAGGTCTCTGTCATATTATATTGCTTTTCGCAAAGGTGGATGGAGTTAAGGAAAGCTCAAGGGAAGATCTCGTTTTCTCTACCGCAGTCAAGACTTTGCAATAAGGCAGTTACGGGTTTATGTAAAGGCTCGATGTCCTGCACGTCAGGACTCGGCAACGTTCAGTAGGATTCTTGCAAAGGCACTCATCAAAAGGACGCTCTTCAGGAAAGCGCAAGACAGGACTTCCTTTGCCATACTGCCATTAAATTTTAAGCTTTAGCAGGCATTAGTTGTGATACGGGAGAGGAAGCTGGTTGGAGAGTTTCTTCCTCTTCCCAGGATAATTTTGCAAGCTTTTTAGCCCATCTGAAAGGGTTTTTCAGATGATAGATTTTGTTAGTTTCTAGTCGGGACTACGCTGCCGAATTGAACATCGTCGTTCTACCTGCCGTAAGCCCAGTCTCTTAACAGGATTCTGCCCCTTCCTCGTTTGAGACGGGAATCGGAAAAATAAAATGCTCGACTTCCTGGATTAGTTTTGTCAATTCAGTGACTTTCCCCCATTGACAATATACTATCGTTTTGTCAAGTAAGTGGGATCTCCTCATTGACAAAATATCTTTGTCCCGTAAATGGGTTAGTTCTCATTGACAAACATCTCATTAACTGATATTGCGTAAGCAAATAAGCTCTTATTGACAAGATTCGGAAGAGCTCTCATTCGTCATTCGCAGACTCGTACAAGAAATAGACTTGTAGACTACGTCAATGAACGCTTATGTCCAATAACATAAGAAGCTTGAGCTGACTGCTTCGATTCTCTTAAGTTTTGTTCATGAAACTTGCCTGTCAGTATAGTATGTAGCTGTATTTCCGAATTCAGCTATATATAGTCTGCCAGGTAAGTATGAACAAACTTTGTGATATAATTCATATTTTGCCTTGCGTTATTTTACTTCTGGTTGGTTCAAGTCATACGCTTGCTGTAGTTACCTCTTCGGATGGCAAAACGAGAGGTCAATTGTCTATTTTAAGGACATTTAATCGTTACTCCCTGCAGCCTTCCAGGAGTTTCCGATTTATCTTTTACCGTTGTATGGTGGTGTTCTGACGACACAAACGCATCTATATATTTAGCGTTTTCTGTTTCGCTTAAATATACCAGCTTGAGAGTCTTTCTGCTCAAAAAATAACGGACCTATTTCTTCGTAGAATAGGGTAGCTGGCAACCCAGACATAAAGTTAAAAGACGACGTTCGTAAGCTGCTGCTGCTCTGTCACGCTGTGTCTGTCCTCCAGTCCAACCGAGCCAGTAACAGATCGTGCGCTGTCATGCGCGGTAGGTTATGTCTCTCTCTCCTGCGGGATTGACTGACTAACCGTATCTCTGTGCTGGCGGTTACGTCTCTCCTGCGGGATTGACTGACTAACTGTATCTCTGTCCTACAATCACGGACTTTAGCCTAAGATTGAGGGGATTTCTTACGTGAATGAATAAACGTTGAATTCGTTTTGCCTTACTATGTTCAACAGAGTTATCTCTAATCCTTTCGGTGCTCGTTACCTCACGGTATAGAACTACGAGTCTACCGCAACATTGCACTTTTATATGCTCTCCTGCTTAGGCAAAGCGCAGCCTTATTAGGGAAGTAAGCATACTCGGGGAGGGAAATGGATGAGCTTGCTGGGGACCATTTCCTTCCTGAAGAAGTTTGTTTTCCCCGAATAGACTGCAATTCAGACCACAGTTTTTTTTCTACCGGGAAACTGAAATATTATTCAAGATCTAGGAATGATTCTGAACATCTCTCAGTGCGTCTATCACCTGAGGTGATAGAAAGAAGGTGCTGGACATCTGGATAGGGTTTCAGATGTCCTGTGGATCTTATCTGAAAGAAGTAAAAGCGATTCGGTAGTCCCCTCCAGTCCTTGAAACGAGTTTTTGGGAACCAGTGGTCCAGATCAACTCTGATATTCCACAGCTCTCTCATATCTAAGAAGTATCTTCTCTCGGTCCCTGTTCGAGTTTACGAGGAAAGAGCCTATTATAACAAACAGGCGTAGAATGTAACGATCCTCTAGAGGTTCGTTACAGGATTGCAAAAGTCCGTACGAATCGTCTCGATCGACGGCAGCAAACTATTGACTTCCGAGTGGAATCTTTCTTTAGAAGTAAGTTGAGAGTTGTGGAGACTTTAGGGACGCCCCTTTCATTCTTCTCTTCGATATGTTGAGGACGAAGAGGCTTCTTCTTCTCTGCTCCCTTATTCTCGATCCGGGATCGGTACATTAAACGCCATCCTATGATATTGAACGGGGATGGATGTATAGTCTCTCGTCCCCTTTTTCATTCGCTTAGGAAATGTAATAGAGGATTTATGACGTCACAGGGAGCGACAATGACGCTGATCGCCCCATGTTGGCCTTCAGGATCCTGGATTCACAGAGGTCACATACTTCCTAGTTCACTTTCCAAGGACCTTTTCCGAGAGAGTCGGTCTACTCTAACTCGAAAGGTACCTATAAACCTCTCCGCTCTGAGTCTGACTACGTTCAGACTATCGAGATGTTGACAGGAATAAGATTACCGTCTTCCATTTCCGTCTGAAGAATGGGATAAGCTGGCAGTCACAACTATTAAAGAATACGCAAATATGTTGTTGACGGCATTTGGGCTCAGAGATTTGCGCTGTCAAACAACAAAGCCCTTCACGATCTTTGAGTTCTGTGGAATCTCGAAAACTCGCTCACCATCTACTTGTTCGTCACATGCTTTCTCGGAGTCAGACACTCGTGCGAGATCAGGCGACATATAGTAGCCCTGAGTTTCTTGTTGACGAAGTCGGTTGCGTTTATACACCCCCGATGATCGTGTAACATGAGACCAGGTTGGATGTCAGGCATTCTTCCTTCGGGACTGAATCGCCTTTTTGCTCCTCGCTCCTTTCTCCTGGCACCAGAAGCTCGAGTCAGGAGTTGATTCGATGACGACGTTGGGTTGCGTTTAATACACCCCCAAGGTTTGCTTAGATTGAATCGCCCAGGCAGTCCAGACACTCATCTTCAGCGAAGAATAGTGCCTTATGGTCTTCAGGGTACAGCCTTGTCCTTGGTTCGTCTGACTGGTCAACTGGTCGGTCACCTGACTTTAGTACAGACGGACTGACTCTGCATGTCCAGATCGAAGCTTTCAATATGGAACTTAGACGTAGTCTGAAGTTCTTGATGTCAAAGCATTCGAACCTCTCCTACCTGTTAACTTCTTGCATGTCATCAGGAAGGCCTTCTTCTAACCACCCTAGATACGACAAAGAGGGTTAGTGAGATTTTAAGCCATTGTCACAAGTTTTGGCTTTAGAGAACACAAGGCGGTGTGCTCTCTAAGCCTTCCGTTGTGGCCTAAGAATGGAAACCGTTTTGTCCTTGGGCCAGGAGCTTGGAAGCAAGGATGGCACAAGTTAGTGGGCAGGAGCCAGAGAGAGTCCTGTGCCCTGTCGGGTCTCTCAAGTTTTATCTACATAAAACTCAAGAAAGTCGAAGTCATCATTCGGGCAATCTGCAGTGTTCCGAAAAAAGACCAGACTTGCCCATATCGAAGAACACCCTGGCTTTAGTGTTAAGGAGTTCTTTCAAAAATGCTCCTTCATTGTGTTTGCACAAAGATTTGAAATCTTTTTATCTGAATGCTCACGAGGTGAGGGCGCAGCCTCGGAAGCATTTCAACAGAGCATGGCACTCAGCAACATCCTGAGTACCATGTTTTAGCGAAGCAACTCTGTGTTCACTTCACACTCCCTGCGAGATGTGAAGATGGCATATGAGATCTGCTGCTCGCTAGGGCCATACGTGTCTGCAGACACAATCTTGGGGGCAAGAAGTACCACTCATCCTATCCTGTAGAAAATGGTTAGGAAGAGCTCTTAATTGAGTTGTTGAGTCGCCGACAACAGCGACTTCTTAACTCTTAAGCCTTAGTTAACACACCTAACTTTGGCTAGGTTGGTCAGGTGGGTGATATATATATTTATATATATATTTATTTTATTCTTAGCCCTCATGGTATGGTCATATGGTCTAGTCACATTGTGGTCACGCCCCCGTTGACAGATCATCTGGAGTGCACCAGCTTTATAGGTCTCTACCTCGCTGGCAACTCTTGTAAAGCAGAAGCAGACTTAGGTGACAGTAATCACGAAGTCAGCTATGCTAACAGGTGGAACCAAGATGTAAATCATCTGCATGCATTTGTTTCCCAAAATCCTTCTATTCTGTCCCTTCCCACCTCCAAAGGTGGGATTCAGCTATATATATATCTGACAGGTAAGTTTCATGAACAAAATGATATTGTTATGATACAATAAAGTTTGTTCATACTTACCTGGCAGATATATATAACAAGTACCCACCCACCTCCCCTCAGGGGACAGTGGAAATAAAAATTATGAATAGAAAATGGGAATGGTTCCTGATACCCGCCTCCCAGCGGCGGGAATGGGTACTAACCACCTGGCCGACCACTGCGGTGTCGGAAGTTTTAATTTTTTAAAATTCTGTCGGACTTCAGAAAATACAGCTATATATATATCTGCCAGGTAAGTATGAACAAACTTTATTGTATCATAACAATATCATTTTTGGACAAATTGTCATTTTACCCTTGCGCTCGGTACCAAGGGCGCAAATGCGCTCGATCCGAGCCCTATTGATTGTGAAGTGAATCGTAATGCAAGATTCTTTTTCATTTATTATTCCTTTTATTATTGATTGCATCAATATTTATTTTGGTTCAAGTTCCGCTCAGTCAGGGAATTGATCCTTATGCCCTTGCATTCGGTGCCGACGGGCACGATTGCTCTCGGGCACTTATTATTTTCGTGGGTACATGGGTATAGGGGTTCGAAGGGGTCGCTTCCGCTCGTTCGGGTGTGCCTCAACACGTCGCGAGGGGACTTCCCCCCCACATAATCACTACTACTGTTATTTCCGTAGGTGCTACTGCCACGAGGGTAGACCTTGATGAGGTATGGGCGTCCTTCGATTTGCAGGGCGTGCCTAGTGTCCAGGGGGCTGCGGTGCATATGTCTGGGCCTGCTGCGGTCACCCATGGAGTGGTGACACAACAACGATATCGACTCCAGGTAACGACGTCCCTCCTCTCCTGGTGTACTTGCCTCACGTGGTAACAGTCTTGCCTACAGCCGCTGTGAAGTGCCGTTCGCCGTACCGAGAGGGGGGCGTGCTGCCGCCGCTCGTGGTTGCCGCGCTGCCGCGACCACACTTCCGCTGCCCTAGAGCTCGCCCCTGGACCTGCCACCGGTACCAGGATGTTGCTGGCTGCTGCTCAACCTCCTATGTTTCCGGTGCTGCCTGTCGTACCTGCTGATTCTGTGCTGACTGTCCATGCAGTTGCTGCGCTGGCTGTCCCTGCCGTTGCTGCGCTGGCTGTCCCTGCCGTTGCTGCGCTAGCTGTCCCTGCCAATGCTGTGCTGGCTGTGCCTGCAGTTCCTGAGATGCCCATACCTGCTGACGTTGTCCCTGTTCGTGGTGGTACTACCCCAGACTTTGGTCTGTCTGTACAGGTGCGTCCGGGCCCTGTGGCTTCGGCTACAGCAGCCCCGGCTCCGCCCTGGATGGCAGATCTTACGTCTGTCCTGAGGAAGCTGACAAAGAAGAGGAGGAAGGTGTCGTCGTCGTCGTCGTCGTCGTCGTCGTCTTCATCTTCTTCATCGTCGTCGGCTGCCGCCTCTTCCCCTTCGACTTCTAAGGCTTCACAGCCGAGGAAGAAGAAGGTTGCCTCCTCCCTCCTAAGAAGTCTCCCTCGGGAGCTTCTCGGGACCCGTCTCACCTAGGTGGGACGGGAGGGTTCCATCCGCTGGTCCTCCTGCTCCTTCGGGGTACTGGCTAACACCGGTACTTCCTCGCCTGGTGTCAGTGGTTCTGCCACTGCATCAGGGTCCGTCTCGGCCTCGTCGCCTCGTCGTCGAGGGAGGTACCGACGTGTACGGTCGCCTACCAGCGATCGTGCAGCCAGGAACCAGACCTCTGAGCCGCTCAGCGTCAGGTTTCACGGGCACGGAGCGAAGACTGGTGACAGCCGCTCACGCGACTCTCACCCAGACCAGCTCTCGCTCTCGCGGCGACCAGCTGGCTACCGGGCTGACGTGACGGTTCACGACCGGCCACGGGCTGAGGCTGGGAAGAGGTCCCCCCGTTCGCCGGTGCCAGCCACGGCTGGAACCAGCGACGTATCGTGCGTCCGTGAGGACAAGCACCGGTCTCACTGTGACAGTGGAGCCTGCAGGTCGCCTGACCGTCGCTCGCACAGAGAGCGATCGGGTACGGCAACCAGCACCAGCTCCTCTGACACTCGAGATCGGTTGGGGCCGCTGTGCTCAGTCCAGCCGTTCTCCCCACCACAGCGAGATGGTTCGACCAGGCCTGCAGCTCGATCGCCACCGTGGGTTGACGATCGCCTGCAGCCCTCCAAAGGCAAGCCTGCCAGGTTCTGCCAGCGAGCGAGGAGGGAGCGTCAGGTCTGCCTCTCCCGTACCTTCAACCTTCTCGGGTTACACCGGGAGGAGCGAGGTATTGAGGAGTGATCGTGTGGGGTGCGCCCCCTCATGATCCCACCACGACGCCGTACGTGCCAGGCACGGTTCTTGGACCGGCCAGGACGTATGCGCAAGTGGCTGGAGGAGACCGAGAGGGCTGTCGCTGTTCCCCCTTCTTAGGAGGAAGGTTCTCGGAATATGCTCTTGTTCGAAGGGCTTAACGGTCCTACTCTGCAAGATGCTGTGACTTCCGAGATCCAGAGGAACTTTGCCGAGGTTATGGCGCTGATTCGTCAGCACAACGACCTCGGGGAAGGATCGCCGCTCCCACCAGCAGAGCCACGTCTCGGCTCGAGTCGTTTTGGGGCCCGAGAGGGAACCCAAATCAACGGTGGGTCTGCCGCGATCGGAGCTTGCCGACTGTGTTGAACCAGGTAGTCTCTCGTCTCCGGACAAAAAGGCTCTCTCAGTTCTGGCCGGTAGAATAAGCTACTTCCACCTCCTCCTCTACTGCGACAGAGGCGTTTCTACGTGTTTCGGACACGTATTTCAATACCTCTTCGGTTCCTCCTGAGAGGTTTCGACCTTGACGAGGACTGGAATGAGTCGGAGGACGGTATCGGCTCTCTCCTGTCAGGTGTCGATCAGCCCACCCAGACGACGTTCACAGTGGCGGCAGACCCTTACCTACAGTATGAGTTCGTAACCCTCCTCGGGAAAACGTTTTCTCCTGACGATACGTTTTCCCAGGCTCTGAGGCGATGGCTGCTCCTTTTCTTCTCCAACTGCTAGTTCCGCTGGGAAGGCGAGCCAGTATCCAATTCCTCCCCCATTCCCTCTCTCCTTACGGCTACGAGGGAAAGGGGAGGGATCCTACAGAGATTTCTCTGTAAGATCCCATTTTAGGGACTGCGCTACCGGGGGGACCTTCGGGTCCTACCTGACGTAAGCCCCGGTCGTTGAGGAGGGATCCTGCCCCATTCTCGATTTCTACGGGAATCGAGAGGACCACCAGCCGATATCGTTTGACGAATTCGTTGGGGGTTTCGCAGAGTGCTTAGAATTCTACGGAATTTCTAGCGCACTCAGAGTGTTCGAGTTTTTTACGATCTCCAAACACTTAGGCGAGACCACGGTCCAAAGTGAGCGAGAATCCCCGATAATTGTTACACGATAATCGGGAACCTCGCTTATGCTCGAATTCCTGTATTTTGTACATGAACTTCCCTGACAGATATATAATTAGCTATAGTCTCCGACGTTCCCGACAGAATTTCAAATCTCGCGGCACACGCGACAGGTAGGTCAGGTGGTCTACCTTACCCGCCGCTGGTGGCCGGATGTACAAACCACTCCCGTTTGCTTGTCAGATTTTTCTCTGTCGCAGGGAACGATAACAACTGTTGTCGGTTCCTCTCGATAGTTTTTCAATTTTCGCTTGCCTGGAGTTAATTTGGACTTCTTTTGGTGACGTATTCGCTTTGTTTGGCTTGGCATACGCTGATTGTGGACCGGTTTGATTTTGATTTGATTTTCTTTAATCGATGTCTGACCTAGATTCAGTAGTTAAAACTTCGGTTTTGTTTAGGGTTTTGCGTGAATGAAGGATGTAAGGTGAGGTTGCCGAAAGCTTCGGTTAGACCCTCACACGGTTTGCATGAAATGCAGGGGGAATGAATGTTCTTTTGCTAACCCTTGTAGTGAATGTAAGGGATTGATGAAGAAGAATATAAGGCTCTCTCTTCTTATGTTAGGAAGTTGGAACGTGATAGAGTGCGTAAGGCTTCCTCTAGAAGTTCTAGTAGATCTAGAATGAGTGAGTTGGATGTGGATCCTAATACTAACGTAGAATTAGAAACTTCTTCCCAAGTTGCAGCCCCTGCTCCCCGCACCGAAGCCGAAGATTTGCCTTCGGAGGCGGCAGCTCTGAGAGCCACGATTCTTTCTATGGATCAGAAGATTTGTCAGTTGGAAGGTAAGGAGAGTGTTTAGTGATCAAGTGCAGTGTCCCCAGTGTTGTGGAGGGTGCATCGACCGGCTCCTTAGTGCCTCTAGGCCTAGACCTCTTCCAGACTCCAGTTCCAGTGGAGTAGGAAAGTTGAAAGCCGCAAGAGGGCTAGGGAGAACCCCCATCGGTCAGGCATCCCCTCGGCAGATCCTGAAGTACGCTCCCAGGCTGCCTCGGATCGCTACAAGAAGGAGCTCCTACGCCAATGCTTCTCCTCTTCGTCTTCTCCCTCTCCGAAGAGAGGTGGAACTCCCCGGATGCGTCGCGCCGTGAAGAGGGCTTGGAAGGCTCCCTGCAGTCCTTTGGCTTCTAGTCGGAGGTTTTCCCGGAAGAATCGTCGTGGAGGCGAAGAAACCCAAGACATCCTGTGATCGTTCTTCTTCTCGCGCTCCGCGCTCAGCGCCTGCTTCCAGAGAAGAACAACAAGATTCTCCTACGAGAGTACTCGCGGGACTTCAAGCTCAGATCACGGCGCTAGCAGACTCTCTAGCAGTTAGATCACGTAGGAAGAAGGACGCTTCTCTTCCGTTCAAGAGATCTATGCGCCGCTCTTCAGAGGATCGTTCTCCTCTCAGGCGTTCTCCTTCATATGGGGAGGTTTCGTATGAAGGTAGGGCTCACGTGAGCGCCCTCGCTCTCCTGGCTCTCTTTCGACTTCAAGGCGCCAAACATCGGTAGGTCGCTCTATGGAGAAAGATGTTTTTTCTCCAGATTGGATTCCCAGCTTCCGGTAAGCGCACTGCACCTGCTCATCATGCTATTTCTTCAACTCCCTCGCGTGAGACTTCTCCTCAGCAGCCTCAAGATCCTAGAAGGTGCCCTTATTCAAGTAGGCGTTCTTCTTCCAGATGTCACTCTCCTCGAGTGTCGGATCGTGACTTCTCTCCTGACAGGCGTCAAGAGTCTGGTAGGAGTCGTGTGCATGATAGACAGCCTGCTGTTAGCCGCTCCCCGCAAGGTAGGCGCCAAGAGCCTACTGCACATCGATCTCCTAGTAGGCGCTCGTCTCTTTTAAGGCGTCATACTCCTGATTATTCTCCTCGGGGCAGACAACAAGAGTCTTTCAAGCGCCCTTCTCCGTGTAGGCGCTCTCCCGCTTCTAGGCGCACTACTCCTGACCGTTCGTCTCTTGGTAGGCACCAGGAATCTCGGAAGCGCCCTTCTCCAGGTAGGCGCTCGTTATCTTTAAAGCGCCCTTCTCCTGAATGTTACCCTCTTGTTAGACGTCAAGAGTCTCGCAAGCAGCCTTCTCCTAGTAGGCGCATTTCGCCTTCCAGTCGAACCTCCGTTGATCGTACTCAACTGGACAGGTATGGAGAGCCGCACAAGCGCTCTGCTCCCGATAGGCGCTCTTCTCCTGGCAGCCGCTCGCCTCAGGATAGGCGCAAAGAGTCTAGCAGGCGCTTGCCTCCTCGTAAGTGCCCTGTGGATGTTTCCAAGGATTCTCGGAGTAGGAGCCCTACCTCTCCTTCGGCTGAGATTCCGTCTACCTCGAAGAGGGAGTCTCATAGTAGACAACCCAGATCTTCTCATCGTTCTCCAGTGGATGTGAACTCTTCTAAGAGAGGGCGTTCTCCAACCTCTCGCTCAACTCCTACTAGGATCCCTTCGTCACCTAAGGATCTTCCGCGCTCGCCTCGACAAGACATCCTAGAAGGTTCGGATGAGGAACCGAACACTTCTGCTGCTGTGTGTTCCTACAAGAAGCTTACAGAGCTACTTTTGCAAGTTTTTGGGGATTCCCTTACTCCTACGGCTCCTCCTTCTCCTCACTCACTTTTTTCAACGGCGAAGACAGCGAAGAGTTCTTCTTGTGTGAGAATGAAGCCAACTCTTTCAATGAAGAAGGCACTGAGGAGTTTTGGTTCCTGGATGGCTTTCAAAGAAGAAGCGGGGAAAACGATGTTCGCTTTTCCTCCTTCGAAGTTATCAGGACGCGCTGGTTTCTGGTACGAAACAGGAGAGTCCTTAGGATTGGGTCTACCGTCTTCGGCTGATTCGGATTTTTCGGCGCTGGTAGATTCGACAAGGAGAACTGCCCTTAACTCTGCTAAGGACGACTTGGGCAATGAATGAATTGGATCACATGCTAAAAGGCATGTTAGAGTGCTAGAAGTATTTAACTCCTTGATTGGTCGTTGGGGGTCCTAGCCAAGAAAATGAAGTGCCAGAGTCATTTTTGCCAGAAGATCTCATGTGTGTTTTGTCTTGTATGGACCAAGTCGGTAAGAGACGGAGCGAGTGAAATCGCCTCCCTGTATGGGGCCGGGATCGTGAAGAAGAGGTCTGTTTATTGTTCCTTCTTAACGAAGTCTGTCTCCCATGCCCAGAGTCTTCTTTGCTGTTTGCTCCTCTGTCTGCTCTGTTGTTCCCTAAACATCTAGTGCAGGACATTTCGAGATCACTTTCGGCTAAAGCCACCCAGGACCTTTGGCACAGTCGGCAAGAAAACCTCGCCCTTCCTTCCCCCTACCAAGGCTAAGAAGGAAAAGGCAAGTGTTCGAGAACCCTTTCGAGGGGCGTCTTCATCAAGAACCTCTACGTTTAGAGGTCGTAGACCTTCAAGAAGGGGTAAGACTTTTGCCAAGTCTGTTAAAGCCCCCAAATAACTTGCAAGTCCTTCAAACAACGGTGGGCGCCAGACTCTTAGAGTTTGCAGAAGTCTGGGCCCAAAAAGGGGCGGATCCTTGGACCATTTCTATTTTGAGGAGAGGTTACCTCATCCCTTTCGTCGAAAGACCTCCCTGACGACCATCCCAAGGGAACTGACAGCCAGGTACAGAGACCCCATCATGAATCAAGCTCTCCATCTAGCAGTAGATCAGATGCTGGAGAAGGGGGCTATCGAACTAGTGACAGACCATCATTCTTCGGGCTTCTACAACCGCCTTTTCCTAGTTCCGAAGTCCTCAGGGGGATGGAGACCGGTGTTGGACGTAAGCGCCCTGAACTTCTTCGTAGAAAAGAAGAAGTTCACGATGGAAACGCCTTCATCAGTGCTGGCGCACTTCGTCCAGGGGACAATGGATGGTTTCCTTGGATTTACAGGACGCTTACTTCCACGTACCGATCCATCCTTCCTCGAGGAAGTTTCTCAGATTCATGATGGGGGGGAAAATTTTTCAGTTCAGGGCTCTGTGTTTCGGCCTCTCGACGGCCCCTCAAGTGTTCACGGGGATTTTGAGGAATGTGGCTCAATGGCTTCATTTGAAAGGGGTGAGGATATCCATGTACCTCGACGACTGGCTAATAAGGGCCAATTCAGAAGATCGTTGTTTGAAGGACTTACAAGTAACTCTAGAATTGACGAAGGCGTTGGGACTTCTCGTCAATTTCAAGAAGTCGTCACTAATTCCCGAGCAAGAGTGTGTGTATCTCGGGATACAGATGAACTCTCTGAGTTTTCGGGCTTTTCCCTCTCAGGAAAGGATAGATAGCCCAGGATGCGAGAGAGTAACAACCTTCTTAGGGAAAGAAGTATGCACAGTGAGGGAGTGGATGAGTCTGCTGGGGACGTTCTCCTAGCTGGAGCAATTCGTTTCCCTAGGAAGGTTGCACCTGAGACCGCTCCAATTCTTTCTTCATCGGAATTGGAGTCGTCGTTCTCAGGATTTGTTCTCCGACGCGTCGGACACGGGGTGGGGGGCAACTCTGGGAACCAGCGAAGTGTCAGGTACCTGGGTGGGGGACCAGGTAGCCTGGCACATCAACAGAAAGGAGTTGAGGCTGTGTGGTTGGCTCTGAAGGCTTTCGAGCCCAAAGTCAGAAGATCGGTAGTGCCAAGTCAACGCGGACAACACTACAGCTCTGGCATATATCAGGAAAGGGGGCGGGGGACGCATTCCTTCTCCCTGTACGAGATAGCAAGAGACCTTCTTCTGTGGCAGGAAGAAGGAGGAATCAAGCTTCTCACCAGGTTCGTGCAGGGAGAAAGGAATGTAAGAGCAGATCTCTCAGCAGGAAAGATCAGGTTCTTCCCAGAGTGGACCCTTCATCTGGATGTATGCCAGAGCCTGTGGAAGTTATGGGCAGGCCACACATAGACTTCTTTGCCACGTCAAAGAACAAGAGGCTGGATCCTTACTGCTCTCCGATATCGGATCCAGAGGCATTAGCAATAGATGCTCTTCTTCTAGACTGGAGCGGACTCGACGTCTACGCGTTTCCCCCCTTCAAGATCCTGGGGCTAACCATCAAGAAGTTCGTAGAGTCCGATTCAACGAGAATGACCTTAATCGCTCCCTTTTGGCCGGCCCAAGAATGGTTCACAGAGGTACTGGAATGGTTGGTGGACCTTCCAAGATCGCTCCCGCTAAGGAGCGATCTACTCAGACAACCCCAACTTCGACAGGTACACAAAAATTCTCCTGCTCTCAGTCTGACTGGCTTCAGACTGTCCAAAGTTTGGGTCAGAGCGAAAGGCTTTTCAGCAACAGCTGCTAAAGCAATCGCAAGAGCGAGGAGACCTTCCACCTTGCGTGTATACCAGTCAAAGTGGGATGTCTTCAGACGTTGGTGCAAGAGGAAGAACATTTCCTCTTCCAGTACCTCTGTGACCCAAATTGCGGATTTCCTTATTTTCCTCAAAGAAGAATGTCATCTTGTTGTGTCAACTATTAAGGGATACCGCAGTATGTTGGCGGCGGTATTTCGGCATAGAGGCTTAAATATATCCGATGATAAGGACCTGCATGATCTTATTAGATCATTTGAAACCATTAAGCGTCCTCATGTAGTACCGAACTGGAATCTAGACGTAGTTCTACAATTCCTTGGATCGTCTAGATTCGAACCTCCTGGCTTAGCCTCTTTCAAGGATCTGACGAAGAAGGCTATCTTCCTTTTGGCCCTAGCTACAGCTAAGAGAGTGAGTGAGCGTCCAAGCTATTGAGGGCAATGTAGGGTTTAAGGAAGATTCTATGGTGTGTTCGTTTCTTCCAAGTTTCCTTGCAAAGAATGAAAACCCATCACGCCCTTGGCCCAGGAGCTTTGAAGTTCGTAGTTTATCTTTTCTAGTAGGGGAAGACCTGAAAGAACTCTTTGCCCTATGAGAATTATGAAGTATTTCCTTAAGAGGAAGGAACAACTTAAGGCTAATCCAGATGTGCTTTGGTTCTCCGTAAAGGACCCCACTCGGCCCATGTCGAAGAATGCTCTTTCCTTTTTTCTGAGAATCCCCCCCCCCCCAAGAAAGAAGCCTTATTACGAGGCACATGTTGCCTGTAAGGAAGAACATTTTAGACTACTGACAAAGTGAAAGCTCACGAGGGTGAGAGCCATCGCAACTTCGCTTGCATTCAGAAAAAATAAAAAAATGTCTGTGCGAACTTGATGGAGGCGACTTTTTGGAGATGCCAATCGGTTTTCGCAAACCACTACCTACGTGATGTAAAAATCACATATGATAAATGCTTCGCCTTGGGTCCTTTCGTATCGGCGGATTCGGTGCTGGGGCAGGGAGCTGAAACTTATCCTGTGTAAATTTTTTATATGTTACCCTATACATATTTTATATGGTGTGGTTGTCTGAAAGAGGTTGCAGGAGGCACCTCTTTTTGTCGTAATATTAACCCTTTGTATTTTGGTTAGGTGGTCTGGTGGGTTTGGGCTCCTTGCAGAGGTAGTGGTAAGGATCTGTTAGGTAAGCGGACAAGGTCCCTCTAACAGGATCCGACTTGGATTCTACCACAATAGGGGATCACATATCCCAGTGGTAGATCCGAGAGTCTCAGCATCAGGTCACGTCCTAGCTGTAGCTCTCAGGCAATGCAGACTCAGAGACAGTATCTATGAAGTCTTCATCCTGAAAAGGTGAGAACCAAGGTTTTTATATCCTACAAACATTAGTTGTTTCCCGTCTTACCTGTATTATTTAGCTGGCTCTTACCCTCCACCAAGGGGGGCCCAATCAAGCTAAGTATATATCTGTCAGGGAAGTTCCATGTACAAAAATGATATTGTTAAAACTACAATAAAGTTTTGTACATACTTACCTGGCAGATATATACGATTAATGGCCCACCCAGCCTCCCCTCAGGAGACAGGTGGAAGAGGAAAAATCTGACAAGCAAACGGGAGTGGTTCGTACATCTCCGCCACCCAGCGGCGGGTAAGGTAGAACCACCTGACCTACCTGTCGCGTGTGCCGCGAGATTTGAAAATTCTGTCGGGAACGTCGGAGACTATAGCTAAGTATATATCTGCCAGGTAAGTATGTACAAAAACTTTATTGTAGTTTAACAATATCATTTTATGCATTCAACTTACCTGTCAGATATATACTTAGCTATAGACTCCGTCGTCCCCGATAGAAATTCGAATTTCGCGGCACACTCTACAGGTAGGTCAGGTGATCTACCGCCCGCCGCTGGTGGCAGGGAATAGGAATCATTCCTGTTTTCTAAGACAGATTTTCTCTATCGGCCGTGACAGCAACATTGTTGTTGTTACTCCTGATTTGATTTTCGTGTTTTTTCATCGCTATTGATCTTCTAAGCCGGTTATTTGGTGACGTATTGGATCTTTGGTTTGGCATACTCTTTCGTGGACTGTTTTTTGGACTTGGTTTGTTTTTGGATATTTCTCATGATGTCGGATTCTAGCTTTAGGTAGAAGACAGTGTGTAAATGAGGATGCATGGTGAGGCTACGAAAGCTTCGGTAGACCTCACACAGTTTGTAAGGGGTGTAGAAGGAATGAATGTTCAATTTCTAAACACCTGTGATGAATGTGTAAATATGAATGAGAAGAATGGAAGAATTTAAATTCATATTTAAGGAAATTAGATATGGATAGGGCTAGGAAGGCTTCCTCCAGAAGCGTAAGTAGTCTCGCTCTAACGAGCCTATTAAATTAACACCTAACCCTAAACCCTCTACTCTTCCTCTAGTACTAAGACTGCAAATCGGCAACGGAAATTGCAGATCTTAAAGCTGCGCTACAAAGGTATGGAACGTCCCAAATGCTGACGTTTGAAGAAGGTAAGTCAACAGTGATTAGTGAATTAAAGTGTCCCTAGTTGCAGTGGAGCGGGTGCGTCTGATTCGGGCTTTTCATCTCGCTCCCAGGCCTAGACCTCTTCCAAGCTCACAGGCCCAGAGGAGAAGGAATGTCGAAAGCCTTACGGAGGTTATGGAGAATCCCCACCGATCAGGCGTCCCCTCGGCAGATTCTGTGACGACCCGAACTGCCAAGGATCGCTATCGAAAAAAGCATCCTAAAGAAGTGTTTTTCTTCGTCAGATTCTTCACCGAATGTAAGGGGATGGAGTTCTGATGAACTGTCACGCCCCTTAAAGAAGAGTTTGGGAAGGCTCCAACTTGGATTCAAGCCCTGAGCTTTTCTCCGATCTATCACCTTGTGAGAATACGAGTCAGAGAGCCAGAAGCGCCAGATGCGCCATATGCACCAGAAGCGCCAGCCTGGCGAAATGCGCCAGAAGCGCCACCCTGCCGAAATGCGCCAGATGCGCAGAAGCGCCACCCTGCCGAATGCGACCAGAAGCGCCAGCTTGGCGCAAGGAATCACGAGCGCCAACGGCGCAATGAGCCACAAGTGACAAATAAGAGACGGACTTCTTCCAAAAGACAATTAAGCCAAGAGGATTTGTTTAGCTTTTGAAGGATAAACCTTTACACCTGACAGGGACTCTAGTTGTCGCACAAGCGGCCGTATTCCTTGTCAAGACATAGGTGGTTCCGGAGAAAGCGATAGGAGAGGACATCCTTCGTCTGACAGGAGAGAAAGGTGTCGCACAAGCGGCCATCGCTCTTGCCAGAAGAAGGATAAGGTCGTTTGCAGGATCAACCTATCTCTCGTAGGGACGCAAGTTATCGCACAGGCGGTCGTCGTTCTGCGAGAGTGGGTGGGTGGAGTTGGTGTTGCAAGAGGCCAGTCTCCTGCTGGAAATAAACAATCCTCTTCGGAATTGGATTTGGAAGAGATTTCGGACTCTGAAGATCACTCGGCTCCGGGTTTGTCAGATTACAAGACGCTGGCAGCCCTCTTACTTCAAGATTTCATACAATCAACTTACCTGTCAGATATATACATAGCTAAGACTCCGTCGTCCTCGACAGAAATTCAAATTTCGCGCCACTCGCTACAGGTAGGTCAGGTGATCTACCGGCCTGCCCTGGCCAGGGCGGCAGGACTAGGAACCATTCCCGTTTTCTACTCATATATTTTCTGTCGCCGGTGGTATCAACATCGTTTGCTGCCTCCTCTTTGACTGGAATTCGCTTTTCTAAGCAATTGATCATCTTTTTGTGGACTTTTGGTGACGTACCTGGATCGTTGTTTTGGCATTCGCTACTGTGGACTGGATTTGGACTTGCTTTGTGAATTTTTCTTCAGAATGTCTGATTCAAGTGTTTGTGTGAGAATGTGTGTGAATGTAGGCTGCAAGGTGAGGATACCGAAAGCTTCGGTTGATCCTCACACTGTATGTCGCAAATGTAGGGGTTTTGATTGTTCTATTTCTAACACCGTCATGAGTGTGAAAGGTTGAATGTTGAGGAAAATGGAAGACTCTAACTTCTTACTTGAAGAAGTTAGAAAGGGATAGAGTCAGAAGGGCTGCATCTAAGATGGCGGGTAGTTGTACAAGGCCTATTGAGCCTTTGGATATTCTAACTCTTCTCTTAATTATGTATTCTGTATCAGGACCCTCACTGGCCGTACATTCAGATTCAGCTTCGGAAATTGCTGAACTGAAGGCTACGTTCATTCACAGGATGAGATCCGAAATGGCTACCATAAAATAAGGATTGTGAAAGTGATATTAGTGAAGTGAGTGTCCCCAGTGTTGTGGAGGGGGAGTCTGACCGTCTCTGCGACGCTCCCAGGCCTAGACTCTTCCAAGCTCCCAAGCCCAGAGGAGAAGGAAAGTCGAAAGCCAGTACGGAGGTTGTGGAGAATTCCCCCCTGTCAGGCGTCCCTTCAGCAGGTGCTGTTTATAGACAGCCTGCTCAGGACCGCTATCGAAAAAGCGTCCTCAGAGAGTGCTTCTCTTCGTCCGCATTCTCCCTCTCCTAAACGAGGGTGGAAGGATTCGGACTTGTCCAGGCCCCTGAAAAGGCACTGGAGAGATCCTGGAGGTTTGGATTCAAGCAAGCCCAGAACGCTTTTCGGAAGAAGAGCCTCCTTCTATCAAGAAGGCGAAGAGGGTTTTCGCCGTCCCATGATTGGGGAGGGGGCAACACGCCTTCGAAGTCTCCCTCTCCCGTTCAAGAAGACGCAGGAGAAGCGTCCAAAAGGATCATTTTGGCGGTACAAGAACAGCTTTCCGCCCTAGTAGGAGTCCTTTCTAAAGATCCTCCTCGTAAGAAAGACGTCAGACTGCCGGTCAAGAAGACTCGTCTTCCTTCTCCCACCAGGAGTGAGGGCTCCTGTGAGCGTGAGTCTTTTGAGATCTCAGATAGAGACTCATGGGAAGATCTGGATTCGACAGACAAGCAAGCGTGTAGCAACAGCCAGCGCGAGGCGTCCTACAGACGAGAAGCGTCCTCTAAGAGAGAGTCAGAACAAAAGCGAAGAAACGCATTACAGACGAGAGGATTCGCCCAGATGGGATACGTCTGCCAGATCAGTAGCTTCAGCGAGCGCAGGAGTAACAAACAGGCGTGAGCATTCATCCAAGCGTGAGACTCCAGAAAAGCATCTGTCACGCAAGGATGGGACTTCAGGAAGACGCGAGACTTCAACAAGGCACGAGGCGTCAGTCAGCGAGAGACTTTTGAGAGGCGCGAGGCACCAGTCAGGCGCGAGGCGCCAGCCAAGCGCGAGGATCTGCCAGGCGCGAGGCGCCAGCCAAGCGCGAGGAGTCAGCCAGGGCGCGAGACGCCAGCCAAGCGCGAGGCGCCAGCCAGGCGCGAGGCCGCCAGCCAGGCGCGAAGGCGCCAGCCAGGCGCGAGGCGCCAGCCAAGTACGAAGAGCCCGGTCAAGCATAGGAGCTCTTTACACTCTCTTAGCCCCTCTCCTATTAGGAGTTTGTCCCCAGTAGAGAGAATTGTTGGACAAGAAGACCCGGAACGAGAAGTGGGGCCTCTCCTACTGATCCGATTATGGAAGAGGAATCAGAGGGACGAGTCCTCACAGTAAAGGAAGGACTGTCGAAACTACAAAGTCTTGACCTCTCCTTCTCCAGGAATAACGGAGATGCATTGATCCCTGCCGCCTCCTCCTTCGGCCTCGTTCACTGTTTTCATGCTCGAAGACTCCGAAATCGTCGGCGTTCGTGAAGATGAGACCGACGATTTATAATGAAAGAGCTCTGCAATCGCTGGATAACTGGATGCTTACTAAGAAGGAGCTAGTAAGGACAGTCTTTTGCATGCCTCCCCCTAGACTGACCGGCAAGAGAGGGATTTGGTACCAGACTGGGGAGAATATGGGTCTCACTCTCTGCTTCAGCTGAAGCTGACTTTTCCAGTCTGGTAGACGCATCCAGGAGACATAGCCTTCACACGGCTAAGATACTTGGGGCCTTTCAGAGTTGGATCATCTCCTCAAGGGACTTTTTCACATTCTAGAAGTCTTTAACTTCCTAGATTGGTCCCTTGGGGTGATGTCCAAGAAGGCCTCATGCCCCTGAAGGGGCTAGAACCGGATGTGACTCCTAGCAATTTTGTCATGTATTGACAAGGCGGTGCAAGACGGCTCAGGGGAAGTTTCTTCCTTGTTGGAGCAGGTCTCTTGAAGAAGAGAATCTGTGTTTAGCGCTTTCTTGACGAAAGCAGTATCACAACTCTCAAAGAGCAGCTTTGCTATTCGCCCCTAGGTCTGATTTTCTGTTCCCGTCACAGTTGGTGAAGGAATATTTCCCGATCGCTGACGGAGAAGAAAGCGACTCAAGATCTTCTCCTGCAATCGTCCAGAAGAAGAGACCAGTAATGGTGGGAGAGAAGAAAGTGGCGTCTACTCCTGTTCGGCCCTTTCGAGTGGCCCTCCAACTAGAGTTACCGCTAAGAGGAAAACGACCGAGAAGAGAGGTCGAGCCTCATTCCGCCCATTTAAAAGGGGAAAGTGAAGTGGGCGCTCCTCCAAACACCAGTAGGTGCCAGGCTCCGGGGATTTGCGGAAGCCTGGACTCGCATCGACACAGATCCTTGGTCGATGTCGGTTCTTCGAAGGGATATCTCATTCCTTCCTGGACAAATCCTCCCCTGACGTCAACTCCGAGGGAATTGTCCGCCAATTACAAGGACCCTGTGTTGAAAGATACTCTTCAACAAATGGTGGATCAGATGTGGGACAAGAGAGCTATAGAACTTGTGCTGGATCAAAGCTCCCCGGGGTTTTACAATCGTCTTTTCTTGGTTGCGAAAGCCTCGTGGGGGGATGGAGACCAGTTCTGGATGTCAGCGCTCTGAACAAAGTTTGTTCAAAAACAGAAGTTCTCCATGAAACCTCTGCTTCAGTCCTGGCGGCTCTTCGCCAAGGGGATTGGATGGTGTCTCTGGATCTCCAGGACGCATATTTTCACGTCCCGATCCATCCTTCGTCGAAGAAGTACCTCCGTTTCATGACGGGGGGGAAGGATCTTCCAATTCAAGGCCAGGCCTGGCTTCGGCCTGTCGACGGCGCCTCAGGTTTTCACGAACCTTTTGAGAAATGTGGCGAGATGGCTTCATCTGAAAGGAATCAGTATATCTTTTGATCTAGACGATGGCTTATCAGAGCAAAGTCAGAGGAAACAGTGTTTGGAGGACTGAATGTGACACTAAACCTTATAAAGACTTAGGATTACTCGTGAACCTCGAGAAGTCCCCCAAACTGATCCCCAGCCAGAACTTGGTCTATCTGGGGATTCGGATGGATTCTCGGTGGGGTTTTCGAGTATTTCCTTCTCAAGAGAGACTAGCGAGAGGTTTAGAAAAAGTCTCTCTCTTCCTAAGGAAGAACGGACTTCTGCGAGGGAATGGTTTGAGCCTGTTAGGGATTTCCCTTTCCCGCCTCGCGACAGTTCTTTCACCTAGGAAGAACTTCATCTCCGTCCTCTTCAGTTCTTCCTCAGAAGTCGTGGAAACATGAAGACAGGACTTCTCTCGGACTTTTTTTCCCATTCCAGATCGATAAAACGACATCTAGAATGGTGGTACTCCCACTGAGGGAAAACAAAGGTACCTTCCTGGAAATACAGAGCCCAAACCTTGTATTGTTTTCCGACGCGTGAAAAAGGAAAAAGGTTGGGGAGCAACTTTGGGAAAGAGAGAAGTGTCAGGCACTTGGGATGCTTCTTCAAGTGTCCTGGCACATAAACTGCAAAGAACTTGCTAGCTGTACACCTAGCTCTAAAGAGCTTCGAACCGTTAGTTTGCAACAAAATAGTTCAAGTGAATGCGGACAATACAACCGCTCTGGCATTACATTCGGAAGCAAGGAGGTACTCACTCGTATGCCTTTAACTTTACGAACTCACGAGAAAACTTCTGTTGTGGACATCCCAGAGGAACATCTCTCTCTTGACGAGGTTCGTTCAGGGAGTAAGGAACGTACGAGCGGACAGGCTGAGCAGGAGGAACCAGGTCCTTCATACCGATGGACCCTCCACCCCCTCAGAAGTTTGCCAAAAATCAAGCTCTGGTCTCTTTGGGGAACTCCTCATGTCGACCTTTTTGCCACGTTCCTCTCGAGGAGACTGGAAGTCTTCTGTTCAGTGGTAGAAGATCCCAGAGCTCTAGCAGTAGACGCCTTCTACTAGATTGGTCTCAGGTAGACGTTTACGCATTTCCCCCATTCAAGATTCTGGGGCAGTACTCAGGAAGTTTGTGACTTCAAAGGGGACAAGAATGACCCTGATAGCCCCCTTTTGGCCAGCTCAAGAATGGTTTCCAGAGGTATTGGAGTGGATAGTAGACTTCCCCAGATCCCTTCCACAAAGGAGGGATCTTCTCAGACAACCACACTTCGAGAGGTTTTCATCAAAACCCTCCCCGCTCTCGCTCTGACTGCCTTTCGACTATCGAAAGACTTGTCAGAGCGAGAGGCTTTTCTAGTAAAGCAGCAAGCTCGATCGCTAGAGCCCCCGGAGAACTTCCACTATCCGGGTTTACCAATCCAAGTGGGAAGTTTTTAGAAGGTGGTGTAAGTCAAAGAAGTTGTCCTCCTCCAGTACCTCTGTAGCAGAAATAGCTGATTTTCTGTTATTTCTAAGGGAAGAGTCGCAGCTCTCCGTAGCCACGATAAAGGGCTATAGAAGTATTGCTATGGCCGTCTTTAGGAATAGAGGCCTAGATTTGGGAAACAATAAGAAATCTGCATGATCTGATTAGGTCGTTTGAGACCAAGAAGTCTAGAATGACTTCTCCCCCTAACTGGAATCTAGACGTAGTACTGAAGTTCTTGGCTTCAGAGAGATTTGAACCCCTACATTTGGCCTCGTTTCGTGATATAACGAGAAAATGTTTATTCCTTTTGTCACTGGCAACGGCAAAAAGGGTTAGCGAACTGCACGCCCTTAGTGACAAAGTCGGGTTCAATATAGATTCAGCCATCTGTTCCTTCAAGGAATTATTCTTAGCGAAGAATGAAAATCCTTCGAAACCCTGGCCGAGAAACTTCGAAGTAAAAGGATTATCGGGTCTCGTCGGCAGGGAACCGGAGAGGTCTCTTTGCCCAGTAAGGGCATTAAAGTTTTACTTAAAGAAAAAGGAACAGTTGGGAGGTTCTAGACAAGGCCTGTGGTGCTCAGTGAAGGATCCATCAAGACCTATGCTAAGAATGCATTAGCCTTTTTTGTCAGGAACGTAATTATGGACGCTCATAAGGCTTGCACGGACGATTCCTTAAAACTCCTGAGGAGTAAGAGCTCATGAAGTGAGAGCAGTGGCAACGTCTCTCTCTTTTCAGAGAAATATGTCGCTGAAGAATATCTTGGAAGCGACATAGGAGATGTAATTCTGTGTTTGCGGCTCACTATTTCAAGGACGTGCGTGTGACCTATGAAAAATGTTTTTCATTAGGTCCTTTTGTGTCTGCGGGCACAATCCTGGGTACAGGAGCTTACAACAATCCTTAAATATAGATATGTTCTAGACTTTCTTCTGAACAAGTGCAGTTGTCGCACAAGCGTCCAGTCACTTCAGTTCAGTAAGGAACTCTTGTGATATCTTGTAATAGAAAATTTTTTTTTAAATTATTGTGTTTGCTTGTGCATTGTGGTTTGAGTTACGGTTGTGCGAAAGAGTTGGGGATAACTCTGAGCAATTTTTAATACTAACATGGTGGTTAGGATCAGGTGGTCGGGATTGATTGTTTGCTCCTTAATAAGGTGTTGTCATGTAAGTGGATCAGCACCCATTGACAAAAGTCCTTTCAGGCTCTGCCGAGTAAGTGGATAAGACCCCTTCGGCAGACCCACAAGAATTCTTGGCCATAGATCACATATCTCGCTAAAGTTTCTTGAGGTGATGCAGACTACGGGACACCCACGAAGTCTACCACCTATCAGGTAGGAACCAAGGTTTTTAATTTATACCTACAACAGATGTTGTTTACCTGTCTATTCTAGTAGTAGCTGTCTCTTACCCTCCACCGAAGGGTGCCAATCAGCTATGTATATATCTGACAGGTAAGTTGATTGTATGAAAATGATATTGTTATAATACAATAAAGTTTCATACATACTTACCTGGCAGATATATACGATTAGGGCCCACCCAGCCTCCCCGCAAGGAGACAGGTGGAAAGAAGAAAAGATATGAGTAGAAAACGGGAATGGTTCCTAGTCCTGCCGCCCAGGCAGGCCGGTAGATCACCTGACCTACCTGTAGCGAGTGGCGCGAAATTTGAACTCTGTCGGACGACGGAGTCTTAGCTATGTATATATCTGCCAGGTAAGTATGTATGAAACTTTATTGTATTATAACAATATCATGTTTGGGGACTCTTTAAGCCCGACTGCTCCTCCTTCTCCAAGGTCCTTATTTACAAGCACGAAGGTCCCGAAACAATCATCTTTTATTAAAATGAAGCCAACCATTTCCATGAACAAGGCTCTCCGATTCGTAGGAAATTGGTTGGAATCCAAGGAGAAGGCGGGGAAGACAGTCTTTACCTGCCCTCCTTCCAGACTATTTCAGTGTTTAGCTGTCTCTTACCTACCACCGAGGGTGCCAATCAGCTAAGTATATATCTGACAGGTAAGTTGAATGTATAAAAATGATATTATGATACAATAAAGTTTTATACATACTTACCTGCAGATATATACGATTAATGGCCCACCCAGCCTCCCCGCAGGAGACAGGTGGTAGAGAGAAAGAATCTGATAGAAAACGGGAATGGTTCCTATTCCTGCCACCCAGCGGCAGGACGGTAGATCACCTGACCTACCTGTAGTGTGTGGCGCGAAATTTGAATTTCTGTCGGGACGACAGAGTCTAAAGCTAAGTATATATCTGCAGGTAAGTATGTATAAAACTTATTGTATCATAACAATATCATTTTTTATATGAAAATATTTCAAAATTGATAAAAGCTACAACCATGGGTGGGTTTGTTTTTAGTTGTAACTTGGTGCAGGAAATTGCGCACATTTCCATATATAAGACTATATGTAATGGCTAATTTTAAAATGGTGCAAACATTACCACAATCGCATGTATGATTTTTTTCGGAAGAGTTACCACGCGGACGTAAGGAAAAAGTTTTTCATAAATTCACCATAAATCGAAATATTGTGCTAGAGACTTCCAATTAGTTGCAAAATGAAGGTAAATGATTGAATATTACTAAAATATAAGAGTTTTAGCTTACAATTGCATTTTTTTACCATTTCGGTAGAGTCAAAGTTGACCGAAGGTTGAAATTTTGGCACTTATCGTTATTTATATGAAAATATCTCAAAACTGATAAAATCTACAATCATGAGTATTTTTTTTTTGTATTCTACATAAAAAATGCGCACACTTTTTTCATATATAATACTCCCATGTAACGGCTAATTTAAAAATGTACAAAAATTATGTCAAAGTGACGAAATAATTTCCGAGATATGTCACAGATACTTTTTAGTGCGGCAAGAAAGTAATTCGCGCTTGCGCGCCTGTGTAACAATTGTAAACAAAACAACACCTTGATCCGTGAACTCCCAGCATCCCCCAAGGCGCGTGATTCAAGAGTTTTTGGCTGGTAGGCCTATAAGTATTTTTCCATGAATTTTTAAAAAAACTTTTGTATGTCGACGTAAAATACGTCCAGTCGGCGTTTAAGGGTTAATGGCCCACCCAGCCTCCCCTCAGGAGACAGGTGGAAGAGAAAATCTGATTAGGAAACGGGAATGGTTCCTATTCCCGCCACCCAGCGGTGAAAGGGTAGATCACCTGACCTACCTGTAGCGTGTGCCACGAAATTTTAAATTCTGTCAGGGACGTCGGAGACTATAGCTAAGTATACGTATATCTGCCAGGTAAGTATGTACAAAACTTTATTGTATCATAACAATATCATTTTTCGACAAATTGGTATTTTGTTCATGACACTTACCTGTCAGATATATATATAGCTGTATTTTCCGAAGTCCGACAGAATTTCAAAACTCCCGGCACACGCAGTGGTCGGCCAGGTGGTTAGTACCCATTCCCGCCGCTGGGAGGCGGGTGTCAGGAACCATTTCCATTTTCTATTCAGATTTTTTTCTGTCGCCGGTCGGTAAACAACTGTTTACAGACCTCCGCCTAGGATTTTGGATAAACTCTTTGTTCACTTGAGTATTTGATTGTCTCTGGTTTTTAAAACTTGGCGGGGCGGTGGATTTGGCATACGCGATTGTGGTTTTTCATTGGATTTGGTTTTGGTTTTCTCTAATATGTCTAGTTCTGGTTCAACTGGTTTTAGAGTGTGTAGCGTGCTAGAGTGTAAAGTGAGGCTACCGAAAGCTTCGGTGGATCCTCATACATTATGCACAAAATGTAGAGATCATATTTGCTTGATGAATGATAGGTGTAAAGAGTGTGAAAGGTTAACTGAGAATGAATGGAAGACTTATGATTCGTATGTTCGTAAGCTTGAAAGGGATAGAATCAGAAGATCTTCCTCCAGAAGTGACCGTTCTGTGAAAAGTAAGGGTAGTAATTTGCATTCTGTTACATCTAACCCTGTGTATTTACCTTCAGGTAATGAAGCTATTACTTCAGAAGGTATTGCCCTTTCTTTCCATCATGGATTGCGATTCGTGCACTAGAATCGAAAAGTGAGTTGGCATTGAAGACAACAGTGAAGTGTAGTGAGAATATTAATGCTCCTAGTGTAGTGGAGGGGGCGTCAGATCGGTCCCATAGTGCCTCTAGGAATAGACCTCTGTCGGACTCCCAGGACTCAGGGAATGGGCATGTCGAAAACCGAAGGAGGGCTACGGAAATTCCCACCGGTCTGGCGTTCCTTCAGGCAGATCCTGTGGACGCTTCCCAGGCTGCCGAAGCGTGTGAAAGGAGCGCGGATATTGAAAGAGTGTTTTTCGCTCTGAAGCGTCCTCTCCTTACCGGGGATGGAGCTCTCAGAGGGCCTCTCAAGAGGAGAACGAGATTGACATTAGATGTCGCACAGGCGGCCAAGCGTCTTTCTCGTCCTCTTAGGAGAGGTTTTAAGAAAGGGGACGCTTCACGTCCTACTTCTCGTCCTATTCTTTCATCATCACCCGAACATTTCGAAGACTTGACTCCTAAGAAGAGATTTTCAGACGTCTTCTGATGAGGACGCTTTTGAGAACTTTCATCGTTTTAGAGTCCAGAGGAAGAAGAAGGCATTAACTCGCCCTTCTTCGCATAACATGATTGAGTTCCCTTCGGCACCTGAACGTGGAACTTCACCATCTAATGAAGGACTCGTATGCAATTGCGTCAACGATTGTCGGCTTTCTTCGCAAGGAGAGAAGAAGAGCCTCAACGGCGTAGAAAGGATCTTTGGCTTACTGTTAAAAGATCGAAACAACCTTTGTCGGCTTCGCCACCTCGTTCTTTAGCCTCTCCTGCGTCGTCGTCTTCTGGATCCTTCAGACTCAACCGAGAACACGCAAGTGTTTCCGGAGAGAGAGTGTCCAGAAAGTGGCGATGGGGACAGAAGCGTTAGATGTCGCACAGGCGGCCCTCGCTTTTGTCAGGAGGTTGAGAACGAGCAAGAGCCTCGTGTCGACGTTCGCCGGACTTCTGCATCAACTCGACGCTTCTATCATGAGAGAGCCTACCAACGCCAGAAGTATCAAGACGTTTCGAGAAGGCTCTAGGATTCAAAGAGAGCAACGTTTAGATTAGTGTCTGATCTTACTCCTCAAGAAAGGGAAATACTGTATGAATATCGACGAAAGGCTCGTGCTTTAGAATATGAGAACTCGCAACGCTTTAAGAGAGATTGTAAGACTCACCAGGACGCTCGGGAGGACGCCCCTATGCAAGTTAAGCGTTCAAAGCGAAGTTTTAAAGACGCTCGACGTCCATTAGAGCATGTCCCGCTTCAGGACGCTTTTGATTGGACGCCTTCTTTGATGGATAAACTTTTTATAGACAATAGAGTCCAGCGGGATCGAAAGCTTTCGTTGAAAGACGCGCATCTTCCTGCGAGTCCTAAGTCTCACTCCCTGATCAAGGACGCTCGCCGATGACGTTAAGCGCCCGGTTAATCGGGATTTCAACTTAGATCAAGAACTTCTCTTCCGTTCAGAAAGATAAGCGTACGCAACTGAGAGGAGCTCGACAGGAATCCCGCAAAGAGGCTTTTGAAGAACCTTTGCCTCTGATGGCTTCGAAAGACAAGGCTTTACAAGAGTCTTTTGAGTTTCAAGGACAACAGCGGAACATTCGCGCATTGTTTCGTCTATTCCTTCAGCGGATAGGAGCTCCCCCTTACGAACAGAGCCTCGAATGACAAGTGCTTCTTGCTTAGCTAAAGAAACTTCGACCCGTCAAGATCAAGGAGAGTCTTCTAACGATGCACATCCTGCAGAAGAAGAAGAGCCTGCAGAAGCCTCTACGGATTATAGCACGTTAACGCGCTTACTGAAGGAATTGTTTTCGGAAAATTCCAAGCACCAGTTCCTCTCTCACCGCCTTCGCAACTTTCTTCATCCAAGACGAGAAAAGCTCCGGGTTTTGTTAGGATGGCTTCTTCGCTTTCTACTAAAAGAGCGTTCAAGAGAATGAATGACTGGATGGAATCAAGGAAGACGAAAGGAAAGACGTCCTTTGCGCTTCCTCCAGCTAAGTTAAACGGGAGAGCCGGTATATGGTATGAGACCGGGGAAGAAACAGGGGTGAGACTTCCTTCGTCTGCGCAAGGTAATTTCTCAAACCTGGTCGAAGCACCGAGGAGATCTTACCTGTCCTCGGCTAAGGTTTCATGGACTATACCTGAGATAGATCACCATCTAAAAGGACTGTACAGGACGTTGGAAGTATTTAACTTCCTAGACTGGTGCTTGGGAGCTTTAGGTCTTCAAGCTAAGACCCCAGAATCAGTTTCATTAGAAGAGTTATCGAGCGTCTTGTCATGTATGGATAAAGCAGTAAGGGATGGCTCAGATGAGTTAGCGGCCCACTTTACTACGGGAATATTAAAGAAACGGGCGCTTTTCTGCAGTTTTGCTGCTAAATCAGTTTCTTCCTACACAAAAAGCCCCCTTTTCTTCCCTCCTTTTCCTGAAAATATGGTAAAGGATTTATCTGTGAACCTGAAAGAGAAAGCGACACAGGATTTGCTGTCTCAATCATCTAGACTTCCTGCGGCGCAATCCTCTTCTCGAACAGCTCAAGCACCAAAGAAGAATTGTAAGCCCTTTCGTGGCAGAGCAACATCAAGAGCTTCTACAAGAGGAAGGGGCTTTGCTAGAGGCAAAACCCCCGCAAAACAAAGGGGAAAGAAATGACAACCTTGCCCTTCAGGCACCGGTGGGAGGGAGACTTTCTCTCTTTGCAGAGGCTTGGAGAGCAAGGGGACGGACGCCTGTCCCCTCCCAAGATAATAGAGAGGGATACAAAATTCCCTTTCTCTCCATGCTGCCTTTAAGCATGAAGCCTATAGACCTGTCACCATCTTATCAGCCAGAAAAGCAACAGATTCTACTCGATTTATTAGATCAGATGATCGAGAAGAGAGCAGTAGAACGAGTGCTCTTAACAGATTCCCCAGGCTTCTACAACAGGTTATTCCTGGTTCCGAAGCAGTTCGGGGGATGGTGGCCTGTCCTAGATGTCAGCAGTCTGAATCTTTTCGTGAAGAAAGAAACCTTCAAAATGGAAACATCTCAGTCGGTCCTGGGGGCCTTGAGACCAGGGGATTGGATGGTGTCATTGGATCTCCAAGACGCTTGCTTCCATGTTCCCATCCATCCCCAGTCCAGGAAGTTCCTCAGGTTCATTTTAAAGAGGACAGGTCTTCCAGTTCAGAGCTCTATGCTTCGGACTGAGCACAGCTCCAATGATTTTCACTTTTCTCATGCGGAACGTGGCAAAGTGGCTTCACCTCTCGAAGATACGAGTCCCCTATCTACCTGGACGACTGGCTCATACGGTCGTCATCGAGAGCAAGGTGTCTGGAGGACCTTCAGACTACGTTACTGTTAGCGAAATCTTTAGGTCTCCTTATCAATTACGAAAAGTCCCATCTGACCCCAACACAGTCCATCGTGTATCTGGGGATTCAGATGGATTCAGTGGCTTTTCGGGCTTTTCCGTCGCTAGAACGTCAACGGAAAGGCTTAGAAAAAGTGTCAGCCTTCTTGGAGAAGGAAACATGCTCAGTGAAGGAATGGATGAGTCTGTTGGGGACCATTTCTTCGCTGGAGAAGTTTGTTTCTCTAGGGAGGTTACATCTCAGGCCCCTACAGTTTTTCCTAACAGAAAATTGGCAAGACAAACAAAACCTAGAGGAGGATTTGAGAATCTCCCCGTTGGTCAAGAAACACCTAGAGTGGTGGCTCGATCCCACCAAGATGTCGAAAGGAGTGTCCCTCTGTCTTCAGAACCCCGACCTTGTGTTATTTACAGACGCGTCTATGACAGGCTGGGGAGCAACTCTGGGAAAGGAGGAAGTGTCAGGCCTCTGGAAAAAGGAACAGAAGCCTTGGCACATCAACCTCAAGGAGTTGGAGGCGATTCGCTTGGCACTTCTAGCCTTTCAAGTTCGAATCGTAGGCAGAGTTATTCAGATCAACGCGGACAGCACCACAGCCCTTTCTTATATCAAGAAACAGGGGGGGACACACTCTCGTTCTCTCTTCAAGATAGCGAGAGAAATCCTGTTATGGTCAGAAGAGAGGAACATAACTCTCTTGACAAGATTTGTTTCAGGAGTCCAAAACGTCGGAGCAGACATTTTAAGCCGTCGCAATCAACTGATTCCAACAGAATGGACTCTGCACATAGAGGTCTGCCAACAGTTATGGAAACTATGGGGACGACCGTTAGTGGACCTCTTCGCGACTTCGAAAACGAAGAGACTGCCCCTTTACTGTTCTCCGATCATCGACCCGGAAGCAGTAGCGGTAGACATAATGCTTTGGGACTGGACGGGGATGGATGTATACGCCTTTCCTCCGTTCAAACTTCTGGGAGAAGTAACAAGGAAGTTAGCAGCGTCGGAAGGAACAAGGATGACACTAGTCGCACCATTCTGGCCAGCAAGCGAGTGGTTCACAGAGGTCATGTCCCTGCTAGTGGACTTTCCAAGAATCCTACCAGTAAGACCCGATCTTCTCAAACAGCCCCACTTCGAGAGATATCACCAAAAACCCGTTCGCTCTGAGTCTGACTGCATTCAGACTATCAAGAAACTGGCAAGAGCGAGAGGGTTTTCAAAGGCGGTGGCAAAAGCTATCGCCACTGCGAGAAGAGTTTCCTCTCAATCTGTCTACCAGTCTAAGTGGGCTGTTTTTAGAAGATGGTGTAGGAAAGAAGGCATTTCCTCCTCCATGACCTCTGTGAGCCAAATCGCCGATTTCCTGTTCCATCTAAGGAATATCGACAAGCTTGCAGTATCAACAATTAGAGGATACAAGAGTATGCTGTCAACAGTATTCCGTCATAGAGGCCTAGATTTGACGAATAATAGGGATCTTCACGATCTTCTGAGATCCTTCGAGACATCAAAAGGTCCACAGGAATTTAGACATAGTTCTAAAATTTTTAATGGCGAGTCCCTTTGAACCTTTGCTTGAAGCTTCGCTGAAAGACTTAACTAAAAAGGCCCTCTTTCTGATCACCCTAGCCACTGCGAAGAGGGTGAGTGAGATACAAGCAATTAGCAAAAATGTTGGATTTAGGGGACACGATGCAGTCTGTTCCTTGAGTCCTTCCTTTTTAGCCAAAACGAAAATCCTTCCAATCCCTGGCCCAAGAGCTTCGATATCAAGGAATTAGCAGGGATCGTTGGTCGAGAGCCGAGAAAGAGTTCTGTGCCCTGTCAGAGCTCTAAAATTTTACCTGGATAGAACAAAACAAAGTAGAGGTCAATCGGACAATCTTTGGTGTTCTGTGAAAAGACCTGATTTACCAATGTCTAAGAACGCCTTAGCGTTCTTCTTGAGAATCACCAATCAGGGAGGTCTCATTCGTCCTGCCAGATAGTGATCTAAAAGAAAATTCTGAAAGTCATGCTCATGAAGTGAGAGCTGTCGCAACTTCGATGGCATTTCAGAAGAATATGGCGCTCAGCGACATTGTGAGCACCACATTTTGGCGAAGCAACTCTGTGTTCGCTTCACACTACCTCAGGGATGTGAAAGTGGCATATGAGAACTGCCTTTCGCTTGGACCATACATATCAGCAGATTCAGTTTTGGGTATGGGAAGCGGCACGAATCCTATCGTTTAGAAATGGATAGGTGTGCTTTTGTATTATTGTTGTTGGTTTTTTGGTTGTAGGGTCGACCGCTAGAGGCGGACTTCCCTTTATTTTAGCCTTAAAGTTTCAGGGACTAACTTTGTTAGGCTAGGTCAGGTGGTGGTTGTTTCTTTGCTTCGCTGCCCTTAAAGTATGGTCAATATGGTCTAGACACATTGTGGTCACGCCCCCGTTGTCAGATCATCTAGATCTCACCAGCTATACAGGTCACGTCCTTGCTGGAGACTAGTAAAGCAAAAGTAGACTTGAGTGACAGTAATCACGAAGTCAGCTATGCTAACAGGTAAGGAACCAAAATGTGTATCATCTGCATGTGAAATGTTTTCCCAAAATCCTTTTTATTCTGTCCCTCCCCACCTCCAATGGTGGGAATCAGCTATATATATATCTGACAGGTAAGTGTCATGAACAAAATGATATTGTTATGATACAATAAAGTTTGTTCATACTTAACCTGGCGAGGATATATATAATCAGTACCCTGCCCCCAACCTCCCCTCGGGTGGGGACAGTGGCATTTAAAAATCTGAATAGAAAAATGGGAATGGTTCCTGACACCTGCCTCCCAGCGGCGGGAATGGGTACTAACCACCTGGCCGACCACTGCGTGTGCCGGGAGTTTTGAATTTCTGTCGGACTTCGGAAAATACAGCTATATATATATCTGCAAACTTTATTGTATCATAACAATATCATTTTTACCTGCCTAAGTCTCAATCTTGCAAAATGCACATAGGGGCATTTGATCTCCAGGGGGGCTAGTGCTAAATGCGACGAAATACATTTGACCCCTCAGGGGTTAGTATACTTAACATGGCAAAATTAGTACGACCCCTTATGTGGAATTCATAGTTCTGACTGGCAATTAATTTTTTCTGTAGATATTTCCAAAGTGGGCATTTCAGAGGGGAACATAACCTAACCAGACGTACCTTTGGCTAACGTAACCTTAGACAGTGTGTTCTATGCTGCATTATATATAGCCTTCTCCATAATGTCTAAGGAAAAAGATTATGTTAATAAACAATATCTTCATGTGGCTGTCTCCTTTACACTTAAAATGAAATGATCTGAGGAATTTACCATCTTTGGATTTAGTATGTTGTTATATTCATCCCCAGTGGCTGGTACAGTGGTACCTCGAGATACGAAAGGCTCAACTTACGAAAAACTCGAGATACGAAAGCCAATACAAAAAATTTAACGGCTCTGCATACGAAAAATGTTCAAGATACGAAAGGTTTCTGAAAGTCCGAGATTCGCCCGGATAACAATTTTGAAAATCGCGCCGCGCGCCGCCATCTTAGTACTAGTTGACTTGCCACCATCCTCCTGCTCTCCCATTGGTTCCTGATGCTAGTCGCGGCCATGAAATCCTTCTTTCCTATTGGCCAGCGTCCCTCCCATCATGCATCTACTATGTACACGTGGTGGCGTGACTCGGCCACTCGGTACCAGCATTGTTACAGTACGCACGCAGTATCCGTTTTCGGGATCGTCAATGTGTACGTATTTTAAAAAAAAAGTGACCAAGATCTCTCACACAATGGGATAAGTGGATCAAGGGTCTCTCTCATAGGGGATAACGGGGGTAACGGAAAAAAAACTTTGGCAAGGTTTGGTAGAATCTCCACTCCCTGCCGAACAGAGGGTGTAGACCAATCATTTACAACATGCATACCAGTAGTACGTATAATCAAGGCACTTCAGTTTATGTTGAAGGTCAGCAGCCGAACATTCAGTACCCAAATCAGTTGCAGAGAGAGCATTTGGTTGAACAGGGTTTTGATGGACACCAGGGCCAACAGAGTCATGAGGTGCAAACAAGAACCAAGTAATGAAAAACAGAAAGTTGAAATTCTGTATAAAAAGAAAAAAAAAAAAAAACGCAGAAATTAAAGCCGCTTTTCATAAAGTGCAATCATTTGTAGAAGACACCCCCCCGAAAAGGCTCAACACAGGAAACATTTGTGAAAAGTAGGCAGAAAGCAATTCTTGCCATGGATAGTTAACGTATGTAGTACGTACGTAATATTTTTTAAAGGGGTGGTACTTATGTACATATGTACAAAAGAAAGAAAAAACGGCAGAAATTAAAGCTGCTTTTCATAAAGTGCAATCATTTGTAGAAGACACCCCCCAAAAAGTCTCACACAGGAACATTGTGAAAGTAGGCAGAAGCAATCTTCCTTGGATAGTTACGTATGTACCGTAGCCTCACTCGAAAGGTAAGCTTCCACATTTTTACGTACGTACAGTATATTTCTTGTTACCATGAAACACCTAATAAGCACTTTATTTACAGGTTATATTTTGCATTTTTTTTTATTATTTAGGTATTGAATGGTCCAATTGTTGTAGTATTTCATTGTTTTATAGGTCAATTTAGCTTTATTATGAAATTTACTGGGGTGTTTTTGGAGGGCTTGGAACGGATTAGCCATTTTACATGTAAAATGTGGTCCAAGGTACGAAAACCTCATGATACGAAGGGCCCCTCAGAACAGATTAATTTCGTATCTCGAGGTACTAAACTGTACTAAACATCCACCCCCCCCCCCCCCCCTCCATGCGGCTTTTCTGCAGAAACGCCTATTTTGATATAGCCTAATTGATAGGCGTTTAGCTTAGATAAAAGTGCAGCTTTCTTTTACAGTACAAAATCATTTTAAATGTTGTTGTGTTCCTCTGGGAATATAAACCAATGCCTAGGCTACAACAGAGAATTATTTTTGTCATGAGCTATCATTTAGATTTTAGACTCTACGGCACTGAAAAAGCACCATACAATCGAATTGCTGTAAGTCAGTGTTGCCATAAGTCAAGGACGCACTTAACAATAGAGTTGTACATGACTAGTATGTGATCTTACTTCTCAGATGCAATCTTTCAGCCGTTTTTTAATTTTAAAATCTGAAAAAAAGTGTTTCTTACAGTGTTTTGCAAGCCTTCTTTTAAAGGCTCACTAAATGTCAACTCCACAGAACTTTTACTGGATATTGAAAGGTTCAGCCTCATTAATCTTTTCACCA
>NC_087208.1:51734505-51773158 GCF_015104395.2 Macrobrachium nipponense | reverse complement strand
TGGTGAAAAGATTAATGAGGCTGAACCTTTCAATATCCAGTAAAAGTTCTGTGGAGTTGACATTTAGTGAGCCTTTTAAAAGAAGGCTTGCAAAACACTGTAAGAAACACTTTCAGATTTTAAAATTAAAAAAACAACTGAAATTGCATCTGAGAAGTAGGATCACATATACGTCATGTACAACTTAATTGTTAAGTGCGTCCTTGACTTATGGCAACACTGACTTACAGCAATTTGATTGTATGGTGCTTTTTCAGTGCCGTAGAGTCTAAAATCTAAATGATAGCTCATGACAAAAATAATTCTCTGTTGTAGCCTAGGCATTGGTTTATATTCCCAGAGGAACACAACAACATTTAAAATGATTTTGTACTGTAAAAGAAAGCTGCACTTTTATCTAAGCTAAACGCCTATCAATTAGGCTATATCAAAATAAGCGTTTCTGCAGAAAAGCTGCATGGAGGGGGGGGGGGGGGGGGGGGGGGGGTGGATGTTTAGTACAGTAGTACCTCGAGATACGAAATTAATCCGTTCTGAGGGGCCCTTCATATCATGAGGTTTTCGTACCTTGGACCACATTTTACATGTAAAATGGCTAATCCGTTCCAAGCCCTCCAAAAACACCCCAGTAAATTTCATAATAAAGCTAAATTGACCTATAAACAATGAAATACTACAACAATTTGGACCATTCAATACCTAAATAATAAAAAAATGCAAAATATAACCTGTAAATAAAGTGCATATTAGTGTTCATGGTAACAAGAAATATATTGTACATACGTAAAATGTGGAAGCTTACCTTTCGAGTGAGGCTACGTACATACGTAACTATCCAAGGAAGATTGCTTCTGCCTACTTTTCACAATGTTCCTGTGTGAGACTTTTTGGGGGGTGTCTTCTACAAATGATTGCACTTTATGAAAAGCGGCTTTAATTTCTGCCGTTTTTTCTTTCTTTTGTACATATGTACGTACGTACACTTTAAAAAATATACGTACGTACTACATACGTAACTATCCAAGGAAGATTGCTTATGCCTACTTTTCACAATGTTCCTGTGTGAGCCTTTTTGGGGGGGTGTCTTCTACAAATGACTGCACTTTATGAAAAGCGGCTTTAATTTCTGCGTTTTTCTTTTTTTTTCTTTTTATACAGAATTTCAACTTTCTGTTTTTCATCACTTGGTTCTTGTTTGCACCTCATGACTCTGTTGGCCCTGGTGTCCATCAAAACCCTGTTCAACCAAATGCTCTCTCTGCAACTGATTTGGGTACTGAATGTTCGGCTGCTGACCTTCAACATAAACTGAAGTGCCTTGATTATACGTACTACTGGTATGCATGTTGTAAATGATTGGTCTACACCCTCTGTTCGGCAGGGAGTGGAGATTCTACCAACCTTGCAAAGTTTCCAGTTATCCCATGAGAGAGACCTTGATCACTTATCCCATGTGAGAGATCTTGGTCACTTTTTTTTTTTTAAATACGTACACATTGACGATCCCGAAAACGGATACCGCGTGCGTACTGTAACAATGCTGGTGCCGAGTGGCCGAGCCACGCCACCACGTGTACATAGTAGATGCATGATGGGAGGGACGCTGGCCAATAGGAGAGAAGGATTTCATGGCCGCGACTAGCATCAGGAACCAATGGGAGAGCAGGAGGATGGTGGCAAGTCAAACTAGTACTAAAGATGGCAGCGCGCGGCGCGATTTTCCAAAATTGTCATCCGGTTGCGAATCTTGGACTTTCAGAAACCTTTCGTATCTTGAAAATTTTTCGTATTGCAGGAGACCGTTAAATTTTTTGTATTGGCTTTCGTATCTCGAGTTTTTCGTAAGTTGAGCCTTTCGTATCTCGAGGTACCACTGTACCAGCCACTGGGGATGAATATAACAACATACTAAATCCAAAGATGGTAAATTCCTCAGATCATTTCGTTTCAAGTGTAAAGGAGACAGCCACATGAAGATATTGTTTATTAACATAATCTTTTTCCTTAGACATTATGGAAAAGGCTATATATAATGCAGCATAGAACACACTGTCCAAGGTTACGTTAGCCAAAGGTAAGTCTGGTTAGGTTATGTTCCCCTCTGAAATGCCCACTTTGGAAATATCTACAGTAAAAATTAATTGCCGGTCAGAACTATGAATTCCACATAAGGGGTCGTACTAATTTTGCCATGTTAAGTATACTAACCCCTGAGGGGTCAAATGTATTTCGTCGCATTTAGCACTAGCCCCCCTGGAGATCAAATGCCCCTATGTGCATTTTGCAAGATTGAGACTTAGGCAGGTAAAAATGATATTGTTATGATACAATAAAGTTTGTTCATACTTACCTGGCAGATATATATATAGCTGTATTTTCCGAAGTCCGACAGAATTTCAAAACTCCCGGCACACACAGACAGTGGTCGGCCAGGTGGTTAGTACCCATTCCCGCCGCTGGGAGGCAGGTGTCAGGAACCATTCCCATTTTCTATTCAGATTTTTAAATGCCACTGTCCCCGAGGGGAGGTTGGGCGGGTACTTGATTATATATACGGTATCTGCCAGGTAAGTATGAACAAACTTTATTGTATCATAACAATATCATTTTGTTCATGACACTTACATGGTCAGGATATATCATATAGCTGATTCCCACCATTGGAGGTGGGAGGGACAGAATAAAAAGGATTTTGGGAAACATTTCACATGCAGATGATAGACATCTTGGTTCCTTACCTGTTAGCATAGCTGACTTCGTGATTACTGTCACTCAAGTCTACTTTTGCTTTACTAGAGTCTCCAGCAAGGACGTGACCTGTATAGCTGGTGAGATCTAGATGATCTGACAACGGGGCGTGACCACAATGTGTCTAGACCATATTGACCATACTTTGAAGGGCAGCGAAGCAAAGAAACAACACCACCTGACCTAGCCTAACAAAGTTAGTCCCTGAAACTTTAAGGCTAAAATAAAGGGAAGTCCGCCTCTAAGCGGTCGACCCTACAACCAAAAAACCAACAACAATAATACAAAAGCACACCTATCCATTTTCTAAAGGATAGGATTCGTGCCGCTTCCATACCAAAACTGAATCTGCTGATATGTATGGTCCAAGCAAAAGGCAGTTCTCATATGCCACTTTCACATCCCTGAGGTAGTGTGAAGCGAACACAGAGTTGCTTCGCCAAAATGTGGTGCTCACAATGTCGCTGAGCGCCATATCTTCTGAAATGCCATCGAAGTTGCGACAGCTCTCACTTCATGAGCATTGACTTTCAGAATCTTTAGATCACTATCTGGGCAGGACGAATGAGCCTCCCTGATGGTGCTTCTCAAGAAGAACACTAAGGCGTTCTTAGACATTGGAAATCAGGTCTTTTCACAGAACACCAAAGATGTCCGATTGACCTCTACTTGTTTTGTTCTATCCAGGTAAAATTTTAGAGCTCTGACAGGGCACAGAACTCTTTCTGGCTCTCGACCAACGATCCCTGCTAATTCCTTGATATCGAAGCTCTTGGGCCAGGGATTGGAAGGATTTTCGTTTTTGGCTAAAAAGGAAGGACTCAAGGAACAGACTGCATCGTGTCCCCTAAATCCAACATTTTTGCTAATTGCTTGTATCTCACTCACCCTCTTCGCAGTGGCTAGGGTGATCAGAAAGAGGGCCTTTTTAGTTAAGTCTTTCAGCGAAGCTTCGTGCAAAGGTTCAAAGGGACTCGCCATTAAAAATTTTAGAACTATGTCTAAATTCCCACGAGCTGGTGTCTTAAACCTGTGGACCTTTTGATGTCTCGAAGGATCTCAGATGATCGTGAAGATCCCTATTATTCGTCAAATCTAGGCCTCTATGACGGAATACTGTTGACAGCATACTCTTGTATCCTCTAATTGTTGATACTGCAAGCTTGTCGACATTCCTTAGATGGAACAGGAAATCGGCGATTTGGCTCACAGAGGTCTTGGAGGAGGAAATGCCTTCTTTCCTACACCATCTTCTAAAAAACAGCCCACTTAGACTGGTAGACAGATTGAGAGGAAACTCTTCTCGGCAGTGGCGATAGCTTTTGCCACCGCCTTTGAAAACCCACTCTCGCTCTTGCCAGTTTCTTGATAGTCTGAATGCAGTCAGACTCAGAGCGAACGGGTTTTGGTGATATCTCTCGAAGTGGGGCTGTTTGAGAAGATCGGGTCTTACTGGTAGGATTCTTGGAAAGTCCACTAGCAGGGACATGACCTCTGTGAACCACTCGCTCGCTGGCCAGAATGGTGCGACTAGTGTCATCCTTGTTCCTTCTGACGCTGCTAACTTCCTTGTTACTTCTCCCAGAAGTTTGAACGGAGGAAAGGCGTATACATCCATCCCCGTCCAGTCCCAAAGCATTGCGTCTACCGCTACTGCTTCCGGGGTCGATGATCGGAGAACAGTAAAGGGGCAGTCTCTTCGTTTTCGAAGTCGCGAAGAGGTCCACTAACGGTCGTCCCCAGTCCATGTTTCATAACTGTTGGCAGACCTCTATGTGCAGGAGTCCATTCTGTTGGAATCAGTTGATTGCGACGGCTTAAAATGTCTGCTCTGACGTTTGGACTCCTGAAAAACAAATCTTGTCAAGAGAGTTAGTTCCTCTTCTGGACCCATAACCCAACAGGATTTCTCTCGCTATCTTGAAGAGAGAACGAGAGTGTGCCCCCCCCTGTTTCTTGATATAAGAAAGGGCCGTGGTGCTGTCTGCGTTGATCTGAACAACTCGGCCTACGATTCGAACTTGAAAGGCTAGAAGTGCCAAGCGAATCGCCTCCAACTCCTTGAGGTTGATGTGCCAAGGCTTCTGTTCCTTTTTCCAGAGGCCTGACACTTCCTCCATTTCCCAGAGTTGCTCCCCAGCCTGTCATAGACGCGTCTGTAAATAACACTAGGTCGGGGTTCTGAAGACAGAGGGACACTCCTTTCGACATCTTTGTGGGATCGAGCCACCACTCTAGGTGTTTCTTGACCCAACGGGGAGATTCTCAAATCCTCCTCTAGGTTTTGTTTGTCTTGCCAATTTTCTGTTAGGAAAAACTGTAGGGGCCTGAGATGTAACCTCCCTAGAGAAACAAACTTCTCCAGCGAAGAAATGGTCCCCAGCAGATCATCCATTCCTTCGCTGAGCATGTTTCCTTCTCCAAGAAGGCTGACACTTTTTCTAAGCCTTTCCGTTGACGTTCTAGCGACGGAAAAGCCCGAAAAGCCACTGAATCCATCTGAATCCCCAGATACACGATGGACTGTGTTGGGGTCACGATGGGACTTTTCATAATGATAAGGAGACCTAAAGATTTCGCCAACAGTAACGTAGTCTGAAGGTCCTCCAGACACCTTGCTCTCGATGACGACCGTATGAGCCAGTCGTCCAGGTAGAGGGAGACTTGTATCTTCGAGAGGTGAAGCCACTTTGCCACGTTCCGCATGAGAAAAGTGAAAATCATTGGAGCTGAGCTCAGTCCGAAGCATAGAGCTCTGAACTGGAAGACCTGTCCTCTAAAATGAACCTGAGGAACTTCCTGGACGGGGAGGGGTGGATGGATGGGAACATGGAAGTAAGCGTCTTGGAGATCCAATGACACCATCCAATCCCCTGGTCTCAAGGCCCCCAGGACCGACTGAGATGTTTCCATTTTGAAGGTTTCTTTCTTCACGAAAAGATTCAGACTGCTGACATCTAGGACAGGCCTCCATCCCCCGGACTGCTTCGGAACCAGGAATAACCTGTTGTAGAAGCCTGGGGAATCTGTTAAGAGCACTCGTTCTACTGCTCTCTTCTCGATCATCTGATCTAATAAATCGAGTAGAATCTGTTGCTTTTCTGGCTGATAAAGATGGTGACAGGTCTATAGGCTTCATGCTTAAAGGCGGCATGGAGAGAAAGGGAATTTTGTATCCTTCTCTATTATCTTGAGGACCAGGCGTCCGTCCTCCTTGCTCTCCAAGCCTCTGCAAAGAGAGAAAGTCTCCCTCCCACCGGTGCCTGAAGGGCAAGTTTGTCATTTCTTTCCCCTTTGTTTTCGTCGGGGGTTTTGCCTCTAGCAAAGCCCCTTCCTCTTGTAGAAGCTCTTGATGTTGCTCTGCCACGAAAGGGCTTAAAATTCTTCTTTGGTGCTTGAGCTGCTCGAGAAGAGGATTGCGCCGCAGGAAGTCTAGATGATTGAGACAGCAAATCCTGTGTCGCTTTCTATTTCAGGTTCACAGATAAATCCTTTACCATATTTTCAGGAAAAAGATGGGAAGAAAAGGGGGCAAATAATAACTCTGCTTTTGTGTAGGAGAAACTGATTTAGCAGCAAAACTGCAGAAAAGCGCCCGTTTCTTTAATATTCCCGTAGTAAAGTGGGCCGCTAAACTCATCTGAGCCATCCCTTACTGCTTTATTCATACATGACAAAGATGCTCGATAACTCTTCTAATGAAACTGATTCTTGGGGTCCTTAGCTTGAAGAACCTAAAGCTCCCAAGCACCAGTCTAGGAAGTTAAATACTTCCAACGTCCTGTACAGTCCTTTTAGATGGTGATCTATCTCAGGTATAGTCCATGAAACCTTAAGCCGAGGACAGGTAAGATCTCTCGGTGCTTCTCGACCAGGTTTGAGAAATCACCTTGCGCAGACGAAGGAAGTCTCACCCCTGTTCCTTCCCCGGTCTCATACCATATACCGGCTCTCCCGTTTAAACTTAGCTGGAGGAAGCGCAAAGGACGTCTTTCCTTTCGTCTTCCTTGATTCCATCCAGTCATTCATTCTCTTAAGCTCTTTTAGTAGAAAGCGAAGAAGCCATCCTAACAAAACCCGGAGCTTTCTCGTCTTGGATGAAGAAAGTTGCGAGGCGGTGAGATAGGAACTGGTGCTTGGAATTTTTCCGAAAACATTCCTTCAGTAAGCGCGTTAACGTGCTATAATCCGTAGAGGCTTCTGCAGGCTCTTCTTCTTCTGCAGGATGTGCATCGTTAGAAGACTCTCCTTGATCTTGACGGGTTCGAAGTTTCTTTAGCTAAGCAAGAAGCACTTGTCATTCGAGGCTCTGTTCGTAAGAGGGAGCTCCTATCCGCTGAAGAATAGACGAAACAATGCGCGAATGTTCCGCTGTTGTCCTTGAAACTCAAAGACTTTCTTGTAAAGCCTTGTCTTTCTGAAGCCATCAGAGGCAAAGGTTCTTCAAAAGCCTCTTTGCGGGATTCCTGTCGAGCTCCTCTCAGTTGAGTACGCTTATCTTTCTGAATGGAAGAGAAGTCTGATCTAAGTTGAAAATCCCGATAACCGGGCGTTTAATGTCATCCCGCGAGCGTCCTTGATCAGGGAGCGAGACTTAGGACTCGCAGGAAGATGCGCGTCTTTCAACGAAAGCTTTCGATCCCGCTGGCGGGGGGGGGACTCTCATTGTCTATAAAAAGTTTTATCATCAAAGAAGCGTTTCTCAAAAGCGTCCTGAAAAAAAAAGCGTCCAGTGGAATGAATTTTCTGAGCATGGAACATGGCTCTAATGGACTTGCGAGGAGTCTTTTAAAACTTAAACGTTAGAACGCTTAACTTGAACATCGGGGCGTCCTCCCGAGCGTCCTGGTGAGTCTTACGATCTCTTAAAGCGTTGCGAGTTCTCATATTCTAAAGCACGAGCCTTTCGTCGATATTCGTACAGTATTTCCCTTTCTTGAGGGAGTAAGATCAGGGGACACCAATCTAAACGTTGCTCTCTTTGAATCCTAGAGCCTTCTCGAACGTCCTGATACTTCTGGCGTTGGTAGGCCTCTCTCATGATAGAAGCGTCGAGTTGATGCAGTCCGTCCGCGAACGTCGACACGAGGCGGTTCTCTTGCTCGTTCTCAACCTCCTGACAAAAGCGAGGGCCGCCTGTGCGACATCTAACGCTTCTGTCACCATCGCCACTTTCTGGACACTCTCTCTCCAGAAACACTTGCGTGTTCTCGGTTGAGTCTGAAGGATCCAGAAGAAGACGACGCAGGAGAGGCTAAAGAACGAGGCGAAGCCGACAAAGGTTGTTTCAATCTTTTAACAAGAAGCCAAAGATCCTTTCTACGCCGTTGAGGCTCTTCTTCTCTCCCTGCGAAGAAAGCCGACAATCGTTGACGCAATTGCATACGAGTCTCATTAGATGGTGAAGTTCCACGTTCAGGCGAAGGACTCATCATATGCGAAGAAGGGTGAGTAATGCCTTCTTCTTCCTCTGGGACTCCTAAAACGATGAAAGTTCTCAAAAGCGTCCTCATCAGAAGACGTCCTGAATCTCTTCTTTAGGAGTCAAGTCTTCAAAATGTTCGGGTGATGATGAAAGAATAGGACGAGAAGTAGGACGTGAAGCGTCCCCACCTTTCTTAAAACCTTCTAAGAGGACGAGAAAGATGCTGGCCGCCTGTGCGACATCTAATGTCAATCTCGTTCTCCTCTTGAGAGGCCCTCTGAGAGCTCCATCCCCGGTAAGGATAGGACGCTTCAGAGGACGAAAAACACTCTTTCAATACCCGCGTCCTCACACGCTCGGCAGCCTGGGAAGCGTCCACGGATCTGCTGAAGGGACGCCAGACGGTGGGAATTTCCGTAGCCCTCCTTCGGTTTTCGACATGCCCATTCCCTGAGTCCTGGGAGTCCGACAGAGGTCTATTCCTAGAGGCACTATGGGACCGATCTGACGCCCCCTCCACTAAACTAGGGGCATTAATATTCTCACTACACTTCACTGTTGTCTTCAATGCACTCACTTTCGATTCTAGTGCACGAATCGACTCCATGATGGAAGAAAGGGCAATACCTTCTGAAGTAATAGCTTCATTACCTGAAGGTAAATACACAGGGTTAGATGTAACAGAATGCAAATTACTACCCTTACTTTTCACAGAAGCACTTCTGGAGGAAGATCTTCTGATTCTATCCCTTTCAAGCTTACGAACATACGAATCATAAGTCTTCCATTCATTCTCAGTTAACCTTTCACACTCTCTACACCTATCATTCATCAAGCAAATATGATCTCTACATTTCGTGCATAATGTATGAGGATCCACCGAAGCTTTCGGTAGCCTCACTTTACACTCTAGCACGCTACACACTCTAAAACCAGTTGAACCAGAACTAGACATATTAGAGAAAACAAAACCAAATCCAGAAAAACCACAATCGCGTATGCCAATCCACCGAGCAAGTTTCAAAAACCAAGAGACAATCAAATACTCAAGTGAACAAAGAGTTTATCCAAAATCCTAGGCGGAGGTCTGTAAACAGTTGTTTACCGACCAGCGACAGAAAAAAATCTGAATAGAAAAATGGGAATGGTTCCTGACACCCGCCTCCAGCGGCGGGAATGGGTACTAACCACCTGGCCGACCACTGCGTGTCCCGGGAGTTTTGAAATTCTGTCGGACTTCGGAAAATACAGCTATATATATATCTGACAGGTAAGTGTCATGAACAAAATACCAATTTGTCAAAAAATGATATTGTTATGATACAATAAAGTTTTGTACATACTTACCTGGCAGATATACGTATACTTAGCTATAGTCTCCGACGTCCCTGACAGAATTTAAAATTTCGCGGCACACGCTACAGGTAGGTCAGGTGATCTACCCTTTCACCGCTGGGTGGCGGGAATAGGAACCATTCCCGTTTCCTAATCAGATTTTCTCTTCCACCTGTCTCCTGAGGGGAGGCTGGGTGGGCCATTAACCCTTAAACGCCGACTGGACGTATTTTACGTCGACATACAAAAGTTTTTTTAAAAATTCACGGAAAAATACTTATAGGCCTACCAGCCGAAAACTCTTGAATCACGCGCCTTGGGGGATGCTGGGAGTTCACGGATCAAGGTGTTGTTTTGTTTACAATTGTTACGCAGGTGCGCAAGCGCGAATTTCTTTATTGCGCACTAAAAAGTATCTCTGTGACATATCTCGGAAATTATTTCGTCACTTTGACATAATTTTTGTACATTTTAAATTAGCCGTTACATGTATATACGTATAATGAAAATGTGCGCATTTTATGTAGAATACCAAAAAAAAAAAAATATCATGATTGTAGATTTTATCAGTTTTGAGATATTTTCATATAAATAATGATAAGTGCCAAAATTTCAACCTTCGGTCAACTTTGACTCTACCGAAATGGTAAAAAAATGCAATTGTAAGCTAAAACTCTTATATTTTAGTAATATTCAATCATTTACCTTCATTTTGCAACTAATTGGAAGTCTCTAGCACAATATTTCGATTTATGGTGAATTTATGAAAAACTTTTTCCTTACGTCCGCGTGGTAACTCTTCCGAAAAAAATCATACATGCGATTGTGGTAATGTTTGCACCATTTTAAAATTAGCCATTACATATAGTCTTATATATGGAAATGTGCGCAATTTCATGCACAATACAACTAAAAACAACCCATGGTTGTAGCTTTTATCAATTTTGAAATATTTTCATATAAAAAATGATATTGTTATGATACAATAAAGTTTTATACATACTTACCTGCAGATATATACTTAGCTTTAGACTCCGTCGTCCCGACAGAAATTCAAATTTCGCGCCACACACAACAGGTAGGTCAGGTGATCTACCGTCCTGCCGCTGGGTGGCAGGAATAGGAAACCATTCCCGTTTTCTATCAGATTCTTTCTCTCTACCACCTGTCTCCTGCGGGGAGGACTGGGCTGGGCCATAAATCGTATATATCTGCAGGTAAGTATGTATAAAACTTTATTGTATCATAACAATATCATTTTTATACATTCAACTTACCTGTCAGATATATACTTAGCTGATTGGCACCCTCGGTGGTAGGTAAGAGACAGCTAAACACTGAAATAGACATGTAAACAACATATGTTGTAGGTACAAATAAACCTTGGTTCCTACCTGATTAAGCGGAAGACTTCATGGCTACTGCCCAGGAGTCTGCTTCGCTTCAAGAGCCTCAGCGAGATAGTGATCTATGGCTAAGAGATCTTGTGGGTCTGCCAATGGGGTCTTATCCACTTACTCGGCAGAGCCTAAATGGCCTTTGTCAATGGGTGCTAATCCACTAATATGGCAATACACCTGCTTTAAAAGCATATACGAGGAGCAAAAACATACATCCCGACCACCTGATCCTAACACCTGTGTTAGTTCTAAAGATTGTAAGGAGTATCCCCAACTCCTGACAACAGCCCAAAAACTCAACACCACCATATACGCAATCACACAAGTACCAAAAAAAAAAAAAAATTTTGTACACCCTTATTTGTCGGATATTCCTCAGTTCCTTCTGACAAAAAGCAACGGCCGCCTGTGCGACGTCTAGTGCCTTTGACAGTCGAAAATCAAGAACATCTCTAACTAAAGGGTTTACGTACATACACATAATTAAGGATCAGTCTTTGCTCCAAGTCCCAGCACCGTATCCGCTGACACAAACGGACCGAGAGAGAAACACTTCTCATAAGTTACCCTGACATCCTTCAGGTAATGAGCTGCAAAAACTGAATTGCATCTCCAATATATCGCTTCGAGAAATTCTTCAGCGACATATCCTTTGAAAGGCTAGAGACGTAGCAACCGCTCGAACTCATGAGCTTTAACTCTAAGAAGTTTGAAGGAGTCATCTGGGCAATCTTGTGGAGCCTCAGTAATTACACTTCTTACAAAGACGGCTAAGGCGTTCTTAGACATGGGTCTTTTAGGATCCTTTACAGAACACCATAGACCCTGTTGACAACCTCCCAGCTGCTTCTTTTTACTCAGGTAAAATTTAAGGGCTCTGACCGAGCAAAGGGACCTCTCAATTTCTTTGCCTACTAGGTTCGACAGGCCCTTTACTTCAAAGCTCCTGGGCAGGGCTTTGAAGGATTTTCATTTTTCGCCAGAAATAAAGTCTGGAACGAACAAATGGCAGCATCTCCCTTAAAACCAACCCTAGAATCAAGAGCGTGTATCTCGCTCGTTCTTTTGCTGTAGCGAGAGCAACAGGAATAAACATTTTCTCGTAATGTCTCGAAGGAGGCAATGTGGAGGTTCGAACCGCTTCGAGGTTAGAAATTTTAGGACTACGTCCAGATTCCAGCTCGGGGTTCTAGGAGTATTGATTTTTTGAAGTCTCGAAAGACCAGATCAGATCATGAGATCCTTATTATCAGCTATTCTAGGCCTCTGTTCCTGAAAACAGCTGAAAGCATAATCTGTACCCTTTTATAGTGGATAAGGAAAGATGCGATTCCTCCCTCAAGAAAAGAAGGAAATCTGCAATGTTGTTCACAGAGGTATTGGAGGAGGACAGCTTCTTCGATTTACAATATCTCCTAAAGACTTCCCACTTCGATTGATACTCGTATAGTCGAGGGTCTACGGGCTCTAGCGATAGCCTTTGCAGCTTTTTGAGAAAAGCCTCCGCTCTTGACGAATCTTTCGATAGTCGAAAGGCAGTCAGAGCGAGAGCGGGGAGGTTTTGATGATACCTCTCGAAGTGGGGTTGTCTGAGCAGATCTGCTCTGTTTGGAAGAAGATCTGGGGCAAGTCCACCGTCCATTCCGTACTCTGTGAACCAATCTTGAGCTGGCCAATATGGGGCTATTAGAGTCATCCGCATCCCCTTTGAGGCCACGAATTTTCTGATTACTTCGCCCAGAATTTTGAATGGAGGAAAGGCGTATGCATCGAGGTCCGACCAATCTAGTAGAAGGGCGTCGACCGCGAATGCTCTCGGATCCTCTACTGAAGAGCAGAAGATGTCTATTCTTTTGGAGAGGAACGTGGCAAACAGGTCTATGTGAGGTCTCCCCCATAGAGCCCAAAGACTTCGACAGATCTCTGAGTGGAGGGTCCACTCTGTGGGAAGGACCTGGTTCTCCGCTCAGTCTGTCTGTTCTCACGTTCCTCTCTCCTTGGACAAATCTCGTGAGGAGGATGATGTTCTCTCCTTTGCCCAGACTAAGAGATCCCTCGCCAGTTCGAAGAGGGAGAACGAATGAGTCCCGCCTTGCTTTTGGATGTATGCCAGAGCGGTGGTGTTGTCCGAGTTGACCTGGACCACCCCGTCTCTGACTATTGATTCGAAGCACTTGAGGGCAAGGTGTATGGCTATCAATTCTTTGCAGTTGATGTGCCATGACATCTGCTCGTTCGTCCAGGTGCCTGACACTTCTCTTGTTCCTAGCGTCGCACCCCATCCCGTTTCCGAAGCGTTCTGAAATACAACACTTGGTTTGGGTTCGTACGGATAAGGACACTCCTCGTTCTTTTTGAGAGGGGCTAACCACCATCTTAAGTGATTCTTTACTTTGAGAGGTATCTGGAACGAGTCCGAAAGTTGTCCTGTCTTCCAGTTCCATACTTTCTTTAAGAAGAATTGCAGGGGGCGAATATGAAGTCTCCCTAGGGGGAAGAACTGTTCCAGCGAGGAAAGAGTCCCTAGAAGGCTCAACCATTCCCTCGCTGAACTTTGTTCTCTCCCTAAGAAGTTTGAGACTTTCATAAAGCCTCGTATGAGTCTTTCCTGCGAAGGAAAAACTCGAAAACCCCGAGAATCCATCTGAATCCCCAGATAAACCAGGTTCTGGCTGGGGATCATCTGAGACTTCCGAGGTTTCACGAGTAATCCTAGAGATCGAATTATGTATAAGGTCGTTTTTAGGTCCTCCAAACACTGTGTCTCCGATTAGCCAGTCGTCTAAGTAAAGGGAGATTTTTATTCCCCTTAAATGAAGCCACTTCGCTACATTCTTCATTAGGTTCGTAAAAACCTGAGGAGCTGGATAGGCCGAAACACAAGGCCCTGAACTGAAAAAATATTCCCCCCCCTTCATTACAAACGAAGGTACTTCTTTGACGAGGGATGAATGGGAACATGGAAGTAGGCGTCTTGTAAGTCCAGGGAGAACATCCAATCTCCTGGACGTAGGGCTGACATCACGATGCAGAAGTCTCCATACGAACTTCTCCTTTCTACTACAAGTCGGTTCAGAGCACTTACATCCAGAACCGGTCTCCACCCTCCGGAAGCCTTCGGGACTAGAAAAAGGCGGTTGTAAAATCCCGGAGAGTGTGGATCTAGCACCGGCTCAATGGCCCCCTTGTTCCACATTTCCTCTACCATCTGAAGGAGCGTGTTTCTCAGCACAGGGTCTTTGTAACGAGCTTACAGTTCCCGAGGAGTTGAAGTCAGTCAGAGGTCTGTCCCTGAAGGGGATGCGATATCCCTTCCTCAGAAACCGACATCGACCAAGGTCGGCTCCTCTCTTTGCCCCAGCTTCCGAGTATTCCAGTAGCCTGGCGCCCACTAGTGTTTGGAGGTTCTGCATGCTATTTTCCCTTCTTAAAGGGACGGAAGGGCTGATCTTCCTCGCTTGTCGGAAGTCTTCCTTTTGAAGGGGGGTCGTTGTCTTGGGACCTCCACGAAAGGGCTATTGAAAAGGATCTGTGCGACTTTCTTAGCAGCCGTCGTAACCGTTCTGTTCTTCTTTGCCGATTGGACAAGGTGGTCTTGTGTCGCCTTCTCAGTAAGTGAGTGGGATATTTCCTTCACTAACTGAGAAGGGAACAGATGTTCTGATAAAGGAGCGAACAGCAAGGCAGTTCTCTGAGAAGGAGAAACAACCTTGGTCAGAAAAGAACCAAAAACCACTCTCTTTTTTAGTATACCTGCTCCAAAGAGGGAAGATACTTCTCCAGAACCATCCTGGACCGCCTTATCAATACAGGCCAGAATGCTATGAAGCACTTCTGGGCTAAGACTTTCCGATTCTTGAGACTTCTTAGAAATTACCCCAAGGGACCAGTCTAAGAAATTAAATACTTCCAGCACGTGGAAGAGTCCCTTGAGGAGATGATCCAAATCAGACATGCTCCAAGTAGATCGTGCAGAGGATAAGGCTTGTCTCCTGAAGAGTTCTACCAGACTCAAGAAATCCGACTCCGCAGAAGCAGGAAGAGACAGACCCAATCTTCTATCCTGTTTCGTACCAAATGCCTCTTCTACTGTCAGTCTGGAGGGAGGCATACAGAAGACAGTCTTTCCTAATTCTTTCTTGGAATTCATCCAAGAACCGAGAGATTGTAGAGCCTTCTTCATTGAAATGGCCGGTTTCATTTTCAAGAAGGAAGAGGACTTATATGGCTTATTGCTCGAATAGAGAGACCGAGGAGAAGGCGGTGCGGCAGGGCTCAGCGACTCCGTATTCCTGGAGCAGAAGTGCGGATAAAGTCTTATAATTCGACAGTCCTTCATTAGCTGGAGCTTCGTCTTCCGAGATATCCTCTAGCTCGAGCCCAGCTGAAGGAGAACGATTTCTTGCAACGGACAAACCCTCTATAGGTCGCACATATTCTGAATTAGGAGAGCCTCTATTCGGGGAAGGACTGGCGGAAAAAGACTCTCTACGTTCTTTTGTAAGAGAGCTGGAAGTCCTTTCTATTCTCTTACATGATATCACCGATCTTTCCTTCTGAAGTCCCAAAGAGGAAAATCGCTTCCGAGGAGAACTCTTGGAAGGCGATTCTAGCCTGGAAGGTTCCGCATGTCTGGAACGTTCCGCTTTTGTGGAAAGTTCTTCGCGCTTGGAGAGTTCCTCTTGTGCGGAAAAATTCGCTCGTCTGGAAAGTTCTGCTCGTTTGGACTGTTCCACTCTTCCGGAAAAAGATTCTCGCTTGGAAAGTCCCAAGCGTCTTAAAGGCGATCCGCGCTTTGAAGTTCCCGCTTGTTCGGAAGGATCCGAGCGCTTGGAAAATTCCGCTTGAGTGGAATGCTTGGAAAGTTCCGAGCGCCTGGAGGGCGAATCATGTCTGGAAGCTTTCGCGCGTCTGGAAGGTTCCGCGCGCCTGGAAAGTTTGGAACGTTCGGAATGTTCCACTCGCCTGGATAGTTCCGCGCGTCTTATGGAAAGTTCTTCCACGGGTAAGGAGAGTTCGGAACGTCCGCGATGTTCCGAGCGCTTGGAAGGAAACTCGCGTTTGGCACGTTCTGTTGTCGTAGAAGATTCCGTGTTTCTGACCAGTCCGAGCGCCTAATAGGCCTCCTCACCTTTGGAGTGCCTGCTCGGAAAAAATCCATGGAAAGGTCCTTTAGCTTGTCCACTTCTTCGTTCCTGGACATTTGTGTTAATTTTGAAGGAGCCTTACGCCTATAAAACTCTTCTCTACTCTCCTCTCTCCCGGAAAGTTTCTCCTTGCCTAAAAAAGGGAAAGGGCTTCTGTCCTAACTGGCGCTTCTCGCCAAGATGTTCTTTCGGGTCTGAAGAAAACCACTCATCTATAGGAGTTCGTGCTTGGGAGAAGACGGAACAATCTTAGGAACCTCTCATATGAAGGGAGGCACCTCTGAGAGCGCCGCGGACCTCTTTATAGGAAGGGAGTTATCCTTCCTACGAGGTTTCTTGGAAAGAACTCCAACCAATGAGGAGATGTGTTCTGCACTTTTTGTAGGATCTGAGCAGTAGTCGCATCCCTGTCCGTGTTGGAACGAGGGGAGGGAGATCTGGAAGTGTCTGAGATTCCCTTACATCACTGGAGTCAAAAAAGGTACTCTTTTTTACTGAAGAAGCCTCTTCACGAAAAGTGTTCTGGACTTGAGTCAAGCGCCGTAGCTTTCAGCTCCCTCTTAAGGGGAGAGAAAGATTCGTGTCTTTCCACCCTCTTCTAGGTAAGGCGACTCTGACGAAGAAAAAACACTCACGAAGGATGCTTTTCCTGTAGCGATCCCTGGCAGTCTGAGGCCGTAAACAGAACCTGCCAAAGGGACGTCTGGGACCGGTGGGGAACCCTCTACAACCTTCGTACGGCTTTCGACATTCCTTCTCCTCTGGGCCAGGGAGCTTGGAAGAGGTCTAGACCTGGAAGCGTTGTAGGGCGATCAGAGCCCCCTCCATACACTGGGGACACTCACATCACTGTCCACTGTTAATTCACCACTCTTACCTTCTAATGCCGCCATTTTGACCTGCATTCTATGAAGGGTAGCCTTCAGATCCGCAATTTCCGATGCTGAATCTGTAGGATTTAAAATGGGGGTGAAAGGGCAGAAATAGGGGGAGAAGGATTAATTAATGCATCATGGGGTGAAGCTAGAAAGCTAGAAACTAGTTCGCTAGACCTAGATCTACTTCGGCTTTTGGAAGCTTTCCTCAGCCTATCCTTTCTAGCTTCTTCATATAAGAAGCAAGACTCTTCCATTCTTCTGCACTCAGGTTCTCGCACTCCTTACAGGTGTTAGAAAATGACAATTTGTCGAAAATTGCATTTTTCCTAACTATACAAACCTGAGGTCCTTTAACAATAGGAAGTAGCTAGCGGCAGCTGGAACGGTCGTAAGCTTCGAACAAGGGGCGGGAGAACGGTAGTTACGCTTGTCCGACAGTCGCGCGGAGGTAAACAAATCACTTTTGCTTTTGGCCCATGCAAAATACGCAGAGTGAGGGGTGGCATGAGGAGGGACTATATGTAAAGGACCTCAGGTTTCTATAGTTAGGAAAAGTGCAATTTTCAACAAATTGTCATTTGTTCCGATACGTAATACAAACCATCGGTCCTTTAACAATAGGAAGACTCACTTCTTGGTGGGAGGAATCTGATTTGAAAGTCCTTTAACTTCAAAACTCTTTGGCCAGGGTTTTGAAGGGTTCTCGTTCTTGGCCAGAAACAGAGTCTGGAAAGAACAAAATTGACCGCATCACTCTTACTAAATCCTACTCGAGAATCTAGAGCGTGTATTTCACTAATTCTCTTCGCAGTCGCTAACGACAACAAGAAAATACATTTTCTCGTTAGATCTCTAAACGACGCGTTGAGAGGAGGTTCAAATCTACTAGATGATAGAAATCTCAAAACTACATCTAGGTTCCAGTTAGGAGTGCGAGGAGAAAAGGTTTTAGAGGTTTCAAAGATCTAATAAGATCGTGGAGGTCTTTATCTTCTGCAATTCTCAAACCTTCGTTTTCGAAATACGGACCGAAAGCATACTTCGATAACCTTTAATTGGTAGAGAAACTGATAATTTTCCTTTTCATTCTTCCCTAAGGAAAAATCAAGAAATCAGCTATGTTGTCACAGAGGTATCGGAAGAGGACAGTTTATTCTTCTTACACCATCTTCTAAAAACATCCCATTTTGATTGGTAGGCCCGAATAGTTGAAGATCTCCGGGCTCTAGCAATTGCTTTTGAAGCTTGCTTGAAAAGCCTCTCGCTCTGACAAGTCTTTCGATAGTCGAAAGGCAGTCAGAGCGAGAGCGGGGAGGTTTTGATGGTACCTCTCGAAATGGGGTTGTTTGAGAAGATCTCTCCTGTGTGGAAGAGATCTTGGGAAGTCCACTGTCCATTCCTGTACCTCTGTGACCATCTTGAGACGGCCAAAAGGGAGCGATGAGTGTTAGTCTGTCCCTCTTGATGCCGCAAAATTTTCTTAACACCACTCCTAACATTTTGAAGGGGGGAAAGGCGTAGGCATCTAGGCCTGACCAGTCCAGCAGCATGGCGTCCACCGCTATCGCTCGGGTCGGGTCTTCCACTAAGGAGCAAAAGTTCTCTATCCTTCTGGATAGGTGGTTAGGTGGCGATAGGTCGGTATATGTGGACTGCCCCACAGGGACCACAGAGCTTGACACACCTGAATGTGAAGGGTCCATTCTGTGGGGAGAACTTGGTTTAGCCTGCTTAGCCTGTCTGCTCTGATGTTCTCTCCTTTCACGAATCTTGTGAGAAGAGTCACTTTCTTTTCTTTTGCCCAATACAACAGCTCTTTGTTATATGGAACAGAGAAAGAGAGTGAGTTCCCCCTTGTTTCTTGATATAGGCCAACGCTGTGGTGTTGTCGAGTTGACCTGTACCACTGACCTAACACTCTGTCTCGAAGGCTTTAGAGCTAGAAGAAACGGCATAAAGTTCTTTGGAGTTTATATGCCAGTCTAGCTGATCCTTGATCCATTGGCCTGATACTTCTTTTGTCCCTAGAGTCGCTCCCCATCCCTTCTCTGAAGCGTCTGAGAACAAGATTAGGTTTGGGTTCCGAAACTTCTAGAGACAAGCCCTCGTTCTTTTCTAAGGGAAAAATCCACCACTTCAGATGATTCTTTACTTCCAGAGGAATACTGAAAGTGTCTGAAAGTTGCCCGTTCTTCCAACTCCAATTCTTCTTAGGAAGAATTGAAGAGGGCGAAGGTGGAGTCTTCCTAGCGAAATGAACTGTTCTAGTGAGGAAAGGGTTCCCAGAAGACTTAACCACTCCCTCACCGAACTCCGTTCTTTCTCTAGGAAGCTCGAGATTTTCTGTAATCCCCGAGCAATCCTTTCCTGGACGGAAAAGCCCGAAAACCCTGAGAATCCATCCGAATCCCCAAATAGACTAAGTTCTGACTGGGGATCATCTGAGATTCTCGAGGTTCACGAGTAATCCTAACGTCTTTGCTAGGTTCAAAGTAGACTGTAGGTCCTCCAAACACAGTTTCTCCAACTTGGCCCGGATTAGCCAATCGTCGAGATACATTGAGATGTTTATCCCTTCTAAATGAAGCCATTTGGTCACGTTCCGCATCAGATACGTGAATACCTGAGGGGCGGTCGATAGGCCGAAGCACAAGGCCCTGAATTGGAAGATTTGTCCTTGTACAACAAATCTTAGATATTTTTCTTGACGATGGGTGAATCGGAACATGAAAGTAAGCATCCTGAAGGTCCAGGGATACCATCCAATCTCCCGACGTAGGGAAGACAGAACTGAAGCTGAAGTCTCCATGGAGAACTTCTTTTTCTTCACGTACCTGTTCAGGACGCTTACATCTAGGACGGGTCTCCATACCCCCGAAGCCTTTGGAACCAAGAAAAGGCGGTTGTAAAACCCCGGGGAGAAAGGATCTTGCACTAGCTCTATTGCATTCTTGTCCCTCATCGACACCACCGTCTGAAGGAGAGTCTCGTTCAGTCCAGGGTCCTTGTAACTCGTCGACCAAATCCTTCGGAGATGTTGCCAAAGGAGGTCTGTCTACGAAGGGAATGATGTACCCCTTCTGTAGGGACAGACAGAGTCCAGGGATCTGCTTCTCTTACGGACCAGGCATCCAGAAAGTATTGAAGTCTGGCCCCTACCTGTGCTTGGAGGACATGGCTGCTATTGCTCTTTTTTAAAGAGCGGAAGGAAGACCTCCCTCGCTTGTCGAAGGGTCTTCTCTTCGAAGTTGATCGAGTTGAAGGGGCTCCACGAAAGGGCACCACTGGAGTCCGAGCCCACCTTCTTCTGAGTCGTAACTGCAGGTCTACTTTTCTTTGTAGATTGTACAAGAAGGTCCTGCGTAGCCTTTTCCGACAAGGATCTCGAAACATCCTTCACTAAAGATGAAGGAAACAGATGTTCTGACAGAGGTGCGAATAATAGAGCGGACCTCTGAGAAGGAGAAACTCCTTTCGTCAGAAAGGAACTGTAAAGAGATCTTTTCTTTAACATTCCAGATCCAAAAAGAGCCGCCAACTCACTAGAACCATCTTGCACAGCCTTATCCATGCAAGATAGGACACTGTGCAAAGTTTCTGGATCCAGAAAATCTGGCTCACTCGTCTTCTTAGCCAGCACCCCAAGAGACCAATCCAAGAAGTTGAAGACCTCTAAGACGTGAAAAATTCCCTTAAGGTGCTGATCTAATTAAGAGATACTCCAGGACGCCTTTGCTGAATTAAGTGACGTCTCTCACTGACTCTACAAGACTCGAGAAATCTTGAATCTGCAGACGAGGGGAGCATCAATCCATCGCCCTCTTCCGTCTTATACCAAATGGCCTCTTTCCCCCGTCAGCTGGAGGGAGGAGATCAATAAAACAGTTCTCAAAGTTTCCTTTTAGATAAAAGCCACGAATCTAAAGACCTGGAGGGCTTTCTTCATTGAGATCGCCGGTTCATCTTTAAGAAAGCCGAGGATTTCGGGGTTTTTTGTGCTCGAAAACCGAGATCTCGGCGAAGGAGGCGCTGCAGGACTAAGAGAATCCGCAAAACTCCTCAAGAAGTAACGAGGCTAAAAACTTTATAATTGGAAAGTCCCTCGTTAGTTGAAACTTCTTCCTCAGAAATCTCTTCAAGTTCAAGGTTAGAAGGAGATCGCTTTTCCTTTCTGAAACGATTCTCTATCAGAGAAGCCGCTCTAGGAGAAAAGTTTCTTGTCGGTGAAGGACTACCAACAATACCGTCCCCATAACTAGTAGAGGCCTCACGTCTAGAAGAAGCCTCGCGTCTGGGAGGCGTCACGCTTCTGGCTGGCGCCTTGCGAAAACCTTGCAGCGTCCTGCGTTACCTGGCGCCTCTCTCCTGGGAGGCGTCACGCCTCTGGTTGACGTCACGCGCCTTGGAGCGTCCTCGCGCTTGCCTCGCGCCTCTCTCCTGAGAGGCGTCACGCTTCTAGTTGATGTCTCGCGCCTCGAAGCGTCCTGGCGCTTGCCTAGCGCCTCGCTCCTGGGAGGCGTCATGCTTCTGGCTGGCGTCAACCGCTTTGGAGCGTCCCTGGCGCTGCCTGGCGACTCTCTCCTGAGAGGCGTCACGCTTCTTGTTGAGTTCTCGCGCCCTCGTAGCGTCCTGGCCGCTTGCCTGGCGCGCCTCGCTATGGGAGGCGGCTTGTCCTGCCTTTGGTTGGCGTCACGCGCCTGTCTCAAAGCTCGCGTCTTCTTGGCGCCTCGATACACACTGGCGTCTCGCGTCTGGTTGACGTCTCGCGCTTGGAATGCTCGACGCGCCTGACTGGCGACTCGCGTCTGTAAAGTGCTTCGCGCCGGTGGCGCCTTCAAGCTTGGCTGACGTTTCACGTCTAGAAAACTCGACGCTCTTGTCTGGCGTCTCATGCCTGGAAGGCTCTACGCGTTTCGTTGGCGTCTTGCGTTTGACAGGAGAACGGATCCTGCTCGGCCTATGCAAGGCTGATGAATCCGATTCCAAATCAGAGGAAGACAAATTACTATGGGCAGTCTGAACCCTCGATAGCCTAGACTTCTTAATAGGCAGGAAATCGTTCTTTCCTTCGGGAGGGTCTTTTGACAGAACTCCCACAAGAGAAGTGATGGAATCCTGCATAGTGCGAAGGATTCTTTTAGTCTCTTCATTATTGTCTACCTCGGTGTTTGATTACGAATGGATGGTCCTCCTTTGAAAAACGCTCAGGACTAGAAGTAATCCTGGGTTCATCCAAACGTCTTTTCAGGGGGGGCGAGAAAGATCCGCCGATCTCCAACCTCTTTTAGGTGAAGAATTCTCCGAGGAGGAGAACACTCACGCAGAACGCTTTTTCTGTAGCGTTCTCATGGCATTCTGTGGCGATACAGAAAATGCAGAAGGGACGTCTGACTGTTGGGGATCCTCCACAACCTCCTTACGGCTTTCGACATTCCTTCTCCTCTGGGCTTGGGAGCTTGAAAGAGGTCTAGGCCTGGGAGCGTTCTGTGGAGACAATCAAACGCCCCCTCCACTGCACTGGGGACACTTAAATCACTATCCACAGCACTATAATCAACACTGCTTACCTTCAAAGGCCGCCATTTGGTTTCCATTTTCCGAAGGGGCGGCTTTAAGATTCGCAATCTCAGATGCGAATCTGTGTGTTCTAATAAAGGAGCAGGTACATTAGATGGGGCAGTAAAAGGAGAAGAGGGTATAATATTACTGATAACCCGCTAGATACAGAACTAGACAAAGGTTTGGAAGAAGACCTCCTCACCCTGTCTCTTTCTAACTTCTTCAAGTATGAGGTTAGAGATTTCCATTCTTCCGCACTCAAATCCTTGCATCATTACAAGTATTACCAAAAGAACATTCATACATCCTGCATTTCTTGCAAATAGTATGAGGATCAAGCGATGCCTTCGGCATCCTAACTTTACAACCCACATTCACACACATTCTACCACATTTCCAGAATCAGACATCATGTTGAACAATCCAAATCAAATTCCAAAAACGGTCCACAATCGCGTATGCCAGTACAATCAATGCAAATACGTCACCGAGAAGTCCAACGAGATCAATTGCGATGCAAAATACGAATCCAGCCGGAGATACCCACAACGATGTTGCCAGTATGGCCGACAGAAAAAATATGATAGAACATGGGAATGGTTCCTAGTCCTGCCACCAGCGGCAGGTAAGTAGATCACCTGACCTACAGGTAGCGTGTGCGCGAAATTCGAATTTCTGTCGCGGACGACGGAGTCAAATAGCTAAGTATATATCTGACAGGTAAGTTAAATGTATAAAACTCTGTAGGATCCCTCCCCTTTCCCTCGTAGCCGTAAGGAGAGAGGGAATGGGGAGGAATAAGGATACTCGCTCGCTTCCCAGTGGAACTAGCAGTTGGAGAAGAGTAGGAGCAGCCATCGCCGCTCAGTCTGGGAAAACGTATCGTCAAGAGAAAACGTTTTCCCGAGGAGGGTTACGAACTCTCACTGTAGGTAAGGGTCTGCCGCCACTGTGAACGTCGTCTGGGTGGGGCTGATCGACACCTGACAGGAGAGAGCCGATACCGTCCTCCGACTCATTCCAGTCCTCGTCGAGGTCGAAACCTCTCAGGAGGACCGAAGGAGTATTTAAATACGGTGTCCGAAGACACGTAGAAACGCCGCTGTCGCAGTAGAGGAGGTGGAAGTAGCTTGATCGACCGGCCAGAACTGAGAGAGCCTTCTTGTCCGGAGACGAGAGACTCTGGTTCAAGAACAAGAATCGGCAAGCTCCGATCGCGGCAGACCCACGTCGGTTTGGGTTCCCTCTCGGGCCCCAAAACGACTCGAGCAGAGACGTGGGCTGCTGGTGGGAGCGGCAATCCTTCCCCGAGGTCGTTGCGCTGACGAATCAGCGCCTTCGTCAGCGCCATAACCTCGACAAAGTTCCTCTGGATCTCGGAAGCCATAGCATCTTGCAGAGTAGGACCGTCAAGTCCCTCGAACAAGAGCATTCTGAGAACCTCCCCTTAAGGAGGAGGAACTGCGATAGCCCCCTCTCGGATTCCTCCTGCCACTTGCGCGTACGTCCTGGTCGGTCCGAAGATCGTACCTGGTACTTACAGCGTCGTGACGGGATCGTGCGGGGTATGCCCCTCACGATCACCCCGCTGTGCCTCGCTCTTCCTGTGCAAACCGAGGAAGTTGCAGGCACGGGAGAGGAAGACATGACGCTCCTCTTTCGCTCGCTGGCAGAACCAGCGGGCTTGGAGGGCTGCAGGCGATCGCCACTTTGCAGGCCTAGTCGAGCCGTTTCCCAGGGAAAACGGCGCTGGACCGAGAACAGCGGCCCCGATCTCGTTGTGCAGAGGAGCTGCTGCTGGTTCCCCCTATCCGCCCGGTCCTGTGGGAGCGGCGGTCAGGTGACCTGCTAGGCTCGCTGTCGCGGTGAGACGGTGAGCGACCTCTCGGCGCGTCGAGCCGCTCGGCTGGTACCGACGGCCGCAGGGACCCCTTCCTCGCCTCAGCGCATGGCCGGTCGGAGACCGTCACGTCAGCCCGAGCAGCCGGCTGGTCGCTGCGAGAGCGTCTGCTGGCCTGGCGAGAGTCGTGCAGACGACTCTCGCCAGTCTTCGGTCTTGACGGCGAGCGAGCTCGGGCGTCAAGACTTTGGCTGGACGGTCTCCCGCGGGAGACCGTCCACTCGGTACTTCTCGCGAACGAGAAGCCGAGGCGGATCCTGGTTTAGCGGCAGAAAACGCTAGAACCAGGCGAGGAAGTGCCAGCCGAAGCTGGTACGTCCTCTGGTCCCCGCATTCTTCTCCTGGTAGAAAAAGAAAGAGCGGCCCTGTTCCCGAGGGAGCAGGAGGACCAGCAGAAGAGCTCCCCGAATCGCCGGAGCGAGACGGGCCCTTAGAAGGTCCCCGAAGGAGCCTTCTTAGGGGGAAAACCCGGGTTACCAGCTGGTCGCTGCAAAATGGCCGCTGGCTGGCGAGAGTCACCTGAGCGGCTTCACCAGCCTTCTGCTCCGTGCCGCGTCTTGGCGCCGAGCGAACTCTGGCGCCGAAACTTGGCTGCACGATCTCCCAAGGGAGAACGTACACTTGAGATCTCTCGCGAACGACGAGACCGCCAGCGGAACCTGGCGTAGCGGCATCGCCGCTAGCACCAGGCGAGGAAGTACCAGTGCTAACCGGTACTCCTCTGGTCCCCGTCTATCATTCCTTTATGGTGGAAGGGGAGACGGGCCCGCTCCAGAAGTAGCAGGAAGACCAGCAGAAGGACCCCCGTCCCACCAGGGTGGGACGGGCCCTTAGAAGTTCCCGAAGGAGACTTCTTAGGGGGAAGGCAGCCTTCTTCTTCTTCGGCTTATGGGCCTTAGAAGTCGAAGGGGAAGAGGCAGCAGCAGACGATGAAGACGAAGATGACACCTTCCTTTTCTTCCTCTTCCTCGTCAGCTCACGCAGGACAGTCGTCAGGTCCTCCATCCAGGCTGGAGCCGGGGCTATTGCCGAAGCAACACGGCCCAACTGCACCTGTCCGGAAGGACCTGGGACTGGGGAACACACACCGTGGGCAGGACCAGCATGGACAGGCTCAGGAACCAGGATCGGACAGGGACAGCAACCAGCTCAGGAGCGGCAGGAACAGCGGCAGCGGTAGACCCAGAAGGGACAGCCAAGCCAGCAGCGGGAATCACATCAGCGGCAGGTACGGCAGGCCCAGCCATCGCCTCGTAGAATCATCGGCAGCCAGCGGGAACCTGGGTACTGGCGGCCGGTCCAGGGGCGAGCTGCTGGAACAGTGGAAGTCTGGGGCAGGCAACACGAAGAAAACAGGCGGCGGCGGCAACCCCCCTCGGTACGGCGGCGGCCCTAGTAGCGGCAGACGGCGTCACCGACACAGCATGGGGAGTGTAGACCAGGCGGGGGGGAAGCAGCATAAGCGGCCGTGGTAGTAGTGGAGAGACCGCCCCACCCAGACCTCGATAGCATGGCCCTAGACGCTGCAGCAGCCCGTGGATGCTAGGCACGCCCTGCCGCCACGGTGGTCCATACGTCCAAAGGATGTAGCACCTGCGGAAGCACAGATAAATTAGTAAGAGGGGTTCCCTCACGCACGGGGGGAAGACATGCCCCACCCCGAACGCAAGGAAGACCCCAAATACAAAATACAACGAGGAAGCTGAGCGGGGGGCAGGAAAGAAGACGAAAGAATTGGATACCAAGGGAGTCGCGGGAGAGCTTTCCGACGACTTCCTGGCAGACCTTCGTTCCCCTACCCCCCCACATCAGTGAAAAGTAATATGAAAATGAAACAGAATACTGCCCTTGCGATTCACTTCATAGAACTTAAAGGGGAAAAGATCAATTCGTCGGGTAAGAGCGGAAACTTGATCCAAATAATATGATGCTATCATAAAATATATATGAAAATGAAACAATACTGCACTTGCGATTTCACTTTCACAGAAAATAATCGTAAGGATCAATTCCCGGGTAAGAGCGAAAATTGATCCAAATTAAATTTTATGCAAATAAATAAATGAAAAGAATACTGCAATTGCGAATCCACTTCATTGCATTCTATCATACAAAATAAAAAGGCTCGTGCCCGAGCGCAATCACGCTCTCGGTAACGAACGCACAGGGCAAAAATATAATGAAAAGAGTACTTACATTTTTCAATTACACACTTTCGCCCAAATACATGACTCGGCGCGAGCGCGCCCGCCCTCGGCAACGAGACATAATTCAAGGGTTCAATTCATGAAAAGAGAGGAAATCGCCGCATCTACGGCGATAGCTCCATGTTGGTTCATAATTAAGTAATGAAAATGAAAACAGTGTACTTACAGTTTCATTTTCAAGTCAAACAAACCATTAGTAGAAAACACAATATAAACAAAGCATACGACGATGAAGCTGGCAGAGAGCGATGACGAACACGTCCTTCACACCCACGGCCGAAAGCAAAAGTGATTTGTTTACCTCCCAGTCGCGCGCGGACAAGCAGTTAACTACCGTTCTCCCCTTGTTCGAAGCTTACGACCGTTCCAGCTGCCGCTAGCTACTTCCTATTATTAAAGGACCGATGGTTTGTATTACGTATCGGAACAAAAGTACATTATAACGCGTCCTGACACCCGAGATGGGCATCAGTCGCGACTTGTTGTTGGTGAGAAACGGAGCTAAAGACCTCAACTCTCCTTTCGAAGTAAGTATTTTCTCCAAAGTTAGAAATTAAGGCCAAATATGACAATTTGTCCAAAATTGCATTTTTCCTAACTATACAAACCTGAGGTCCTTTTACAATAGGAAGGTACTAGCGGCAGCTGGATAGGTCGTAAGCTTCGAACAAGGGGTTTCGGTAGTTAACTGCTTGTCCGACAGGCGCGCGCGCGACTGGGAGGTAAACAAATCACTTTTGCTTTTGGCCCAAGCAAAAACTGCAGAGTGAGGGGTGGCATGAGGTGGGACTATGTGTAAAAGGACCTCAGGTTTGTATAGTTAGGAAAAATGCAATTTTGGACAAATTGTCATTTGTTCCGACACAGCATACAAACCTTCGGTCCATTTACAATAGGAAGACTCACTTCTTGGTGGGAGGAATCTGAGTCTTTGTGAACAGACTGGTGTTCGCCCAACCTTGGAATGCCTCCCTGGTCGTAAGAGCGAGGGAGGGATCCAAGCCTCTGTCCGATTGATCGGGGTGTGCACCGCAGGATCAATGGTCAGACCTCTGGACCAAGTACTAAGAGAGAGGCAAGCGTATTCTTCGTACCAGCAAACAAGAACAAGTTCCTATTTGCAAGAGGCAACATAAAGTTATGGTTTGTCTCTTGTTGGCATCCACTTCCCCCCCCTTGTAGGAGGAAGTGGTGGATTTTCGCTCCCATCCCTAGTGAAAGGGATAGGATGGGGCTCTGTCGAGTAGCTCACCGGCATCTTGTCCTTATCCAGCAAGGTGATGACCGTATCCCTCTACCCACAGGTAGAGGGGGAGAAAAAGATAGGAAGAGAAGCCAGTCACTCTCTCATTAACGTTATCTATTCTTACAGTCACACCAGGACTCGATGCTGTTCAGCCTGCTAGGGTCTGGGTTAGCTACACAACGTGTTGAGCAGCCACCAAGGGTCCCAAGGAAAACGATCCAAGGACCTGTGGGCAATATCCAAAAGGTAGAAGGAGGTGCCAGTGGTCTGGTTGTACCAGACCCCTGCCTTCAGTACCTGCGCCAGGAGAAGTTGTGTAACTCAAGGGAGTGTACTTCTAGGTCATCTTGTGCTGACGAAGTCTTCAACACTCAGCCTGGGATGTCGAGTTTCTTCAGAAAGCGCGGTCGCGCTTTCACAGGACAAAGCAGCATCTCCTTCGCATCGAAGGCGGTGAAGTCCATTAGGGAGGGGATTGTGAAGGACTCTAACCGATCGTCAGGAACCGAAGGGTTCTGAGTCTTCGCTACGAAGTCGGTACGAAATCGAGCGTCACGAATCCCCATCCCCTGGATGCTTGACTTCGCAGGAAAAGTCATGCAATTACCTCAGAGGAAAAGAAGGGAATGGTCGTATGACCTATCCCTCTTCTCGACTTCGGTGATGTCCTGTACCCATACTGGTCTATCCGTCTGCAGCAAAGTGTCTCACATTCTCCTATCCCCAAGCAGTGAAGTTCTTCTTCTCGGTAGTGGATAGGGACACCGACACTCAATGGTGGGTGCCGATGGTATGGGTTACTGTGACAAGCCGTTAGGACGAAGAAAAGACTGTTATGGAACAACCGAACTAAGTCCACAGCGAAGTTCGTAACTGACTTGGGCGCTCTGACAGCTGCCGACTGACTGTGTTCGGTAGGAGGCAAGTTGTCCAAGCACCCGAGCAAGTCACGTGACCTTCGCCTTAAAAGGGTTATGCCAAGAGACTAAACAAATAATTTGTTCGTCACCGATGCCAGAAGGCGAGGTGATGATTCTCTTAAGGCATGTGCCCAACAGGCGAAAGTCAATTGCCTTCTAGAGACCGAGGTCCCTGATGGCAAGATATCTCATAGTATAGTTGATTCTCAGCTAAGGAGAAAACAACACTATGTACCGTTGAAGACGAAGGTGATACAGAAAAAGCAACCTACGTCTTCACAGCTGAACCGAGAGAAGGATTCTCAAGATTCTGAACCTGTTGCTACAAAGACTGAGAACGCTAACCGCTATTCATTGCTGTCCGGTGAGGATCGTAGTTGCAATATAAGCGGAGCGCTTTTCAGTAATGAAGACACAGGGAAATACTGCCTGAAGAAACTGCTTTCTGGGATGGGCTGAACATTGGAAGTAGAGCTGTCAGTCGGAGAGTAGGCGATGTCTTGACACATCTGTTAATCGGGGCGAGCATGAATAATTGCACACCTACGAATACGAGATATTTGAAGACAAACTCAGATGTCTGCAAAAATCATTCGCATTATCGCGGTGCGATGCAGCGGGAGACTAGTAAAGACTTCTGTACCGTGCGGTAAACAGAAAGATGAAAGAGTCCAAGAGATATCTCTGTTGAAAATTCTCGCAATGTCGAAGGCGATGAAATCGAGCGTCACAGCAGTAGATGGTCCTTCATATTGCTAGAATCCCCAGTTAATCAGAGACCTAAGTCCATGATTGTTGGGCAGAGATACGGTTCGGTAGTCAATCAAACCAGGGGAGAGAGAGACGTAACCGACCGTGCATCCTCTGAGGACTAGCTGATACTGGGCTGCTATCAGGCAGTTCAATACACAGTAGCTCTCGCTGACTCGTCATCCTGAGTTGCCAGGTAATCCATTATTCCACGAAGGAATGCGTTCGGCTAGAACCATCGAGCATAAAGAATACGCTCGAGCAATTATATTTAAACGAAACGGATTTCGGTAAATACAAAAGCTGATTTGGTGTTGTCGTGACAATACCAAGTATCTAAAATCGAAACTGATAACTGCTGGGAGGTTGCAGGCAACCCTCTGAGTTGCAGTTCAATTAAGATACAATTCGTCTCGGTCACAAACCGTAGAGTTAACTACGGTATGCGCCACCCCCACCCGGACAATTCAACTGTTAAAAGAATTATGTCAGCGAGGGTAATATACGTAGTATATTTGTAGGTCTGTACACGACCTCCATCCTAAATTCTTTTCCTCACGAGGAATGAGAATAAGGATTGGAGATCGACCGCCTTCGTTCTCTAGTCAAGAGAGTGAAGGAGAAGTCTTTTTCCCAAAGGAAGCTTCAATGGTGAACAGAATACCGAAGACGATAGTTCAAGCCAAAATGACAATTTGTCGAAAAATGATATTGTTATGATACAATAAAGTTTGTTCATACTTACTGGCAGATTATATATATAGCTGTATTTTGCTGAAGTCCGACAGAATTTTAAAAACTTCCGACACACGCAGTGGTCGGCCAGGTGTTAGTACCCATTCCCGCCGCTGGGAGGTGGGTATCAGGAAACCATTCCCATTTTCTATTCATAATTTTTATTTCCACTGTCCCCTGAGGGGAGGGGGGGGTGGGTGGGTAGGTACTTGATTATATATATCTGCCAGGTAAGTATGAACAAACTTTATGTATCATAACATATCATTTTGTTCATGAAATTACCTGTCAGATATATATATAGCTGAATCCCACCTTTGGAGGTGGGCAGGGACAGCATAGAAGGATTTTGGGAAACAAAATGCAGCAAGATTTACATCTTGGTTCCACCTGTTAGCATAGCTGGCTTCGTGGTTACTGCCACGTAAGTCTGCTTGTGCTACTAGAGTTGCCAGCGAGGTAGAGACCTATATAGCTGGTGCACTCCAGATGATCTGTCAACAGGGGCGAGACCACAACGTGACTAGACCATATTGACCATACCATGAGGGCTAAGAAGTAAAATAAATTATATATAAATATATATATCACCACCTGACCAACCTAGCCAAAGTTAAGGTGTTAACTAAGGCTTAAGAGTTAAGAAGTCGCCGTTGTCGGCGACTCAACAACTAAATTAAGAGCTCTTCCTAACCATTTTTCTACAGGAGTGGATGAGTGGTACTTCTTGCCCCCAAGATTGTGTCTGCAGACACGTATGGCCCTAGCGAGCAGCAGATCTCATATGCCATCTTCACATCTCGCAGGGAGTGTGAAGTGAAACACAGAGTTGCTTCGCTAAAACATGGTACTCAGGATGTTGCTGAGTGCCATGCTCTGTTGAAATGCTTCCGAGGCGCGCCCTCACCTCGTGAGCATTCAGATAAAAGATTTCAAATCTTTGTGCAAAACAACAATGAAGGAGCATTTTTGAAAGAACTCCTTAACACTAAAGCCAGGCTGTTCTTCGATATGGGCAAGTCTGGTCTTTTTCGGAACACTGCAGATTGCCCGATTGACTTCGACTTTCTTGAGTTTTATGTAGATAAAAACTTGAGAGACCCGACAGGGCACAGGACTCTCTCTGGCTCCTGCCCACTAACTCGTGCCATCCTTGCTTCCAAGCTCCTGGCCCAAGGACAAAACGGGTTACCATTCTTAGGCCACAACGGAAGGGTTAGAGAGCACACCGCCTTGTGTTCTCTAAAGCCAAAACTTGTGACGATGGCTTAAAATCTCACTAACCCTCTTTGTCGTATCTAGGATGGTTAGAAGAAGGCCTTCCTGATCACATGCAAGAAGTTAACAGGTAGGAGAGGTTCGAATGCTTTGACATCAAGAACTTCAGACTACGTCTAAGTTCCATATTGAAAGCTTCGATCTGGACATGCACAGTCAGTCCGTCTGTACTAAAGTCAGGTGACCGACCAGTTGACCAGTCAGACGAATCAAGGACAGCAAGGCTGTACCTGAAGACCATAAGGCACTATTCTTCGCTGAAGGATGAGTGTCTGGACTGCCTGGGCGATTCAATCTAAGCAAACCTTGGGGTGTATCAAACGCAACCCAACGTCGTCAGCGAATCAACTCCGACTCGAGCTTCTGGTGCCAGGAGAAAGGAGCGAGGAGCAAAAAGGCGATTCAGTCCAGAAGGAAGAATGCCTGACAGTCCAACCTGGTCTCATGTTACACGATCATCGGGGTGTATAAACGCAACCGACTTCGTCAACAAGAAACTCAGGGCTACTATATGTCGCCTGATCGCACGAGTGTCTGACTCCGAGAAAAACAGGTGAGACAAAAAGTAGATGGTGAGCGAGGTTCGAGATTCCACAGAACTCAAAGATCGTGAAGGGCTTTGTTGTGTGACAGACGCAAATATCTGAGCCCAAAGGCCGTCAACAACATATTTGCGTATTCTTTAATAGTTGTGACTGCCAGCTTATCCCATTCTTCAGACGGAAATGGAAGACAGTAATCTTATTCCTGTCAACATCTCGATAGCCTGAACGTAGTCAAGACTCAGAGCGGAGAGGTTATAGGTACCTTTCGAGTTAGAGTAGACCGACTCTCTCGGAAAAGGTCCTTGGAAAGTGAACTAGGAAGTATGTGACCTCTGTGAATCCAGGATCCTGAAGGCCAACATGGGGCGATCAGCGTCATTGTCGCTCCCGTGACGTCATAAATCCTCTTATTACATTTCCTAAGCGATTGAAAAAAGGGGAAAAGAGACTAAATATCCATCGCCGTTCAATATCATAGGATGGCGTTAATGGTACCGATCCCGGATCGAGAATAAGGGAGCAGAGAAGAAGAAGCCTCTTCGTCCTCAACATATCGAAGAGAAGAATGAAAGGGCGTCCCTAAAGTCTCCACAACTCTCAACTACTTCTAAAGAAAGATTCCACTCGGAAGTCAATAGTTGGCTGCCGTCGATCGAGACGATTCGTACGGACTTTCGCAATCCGGTAACGAACCTCTAGAGGATCGTTACATTCTACGCCTGTTGTTATAATAGGCTTTCTCGTAAACTCGAACAGGGACCGAGAGAAGATACTTCTTAAGATATGAGAGAGCTGTGGAATATCAGAGTTGATCTGGACCACTGGTTCCCAAAACTCGTTATGAGGACTGGAGGGACTACCGAATCGCTTTTACTTCTTTCAGATTAAGATCCTGGTCATCTGAAACCCTATCCAGATGTCCGGCACCTTCTTTCTATCAGTGTCAGGTGATAAACGCACTGAGAGATGTTCAGAATCATTCCTAGATCTTGAATAATATTTCAGTTTCCCGGTAGGAAAAACTGTGGTCTGAATTGCAGTCTATTCGGGGAAACAAACTTCTTCAGGAAGGAAATGGTCCCCAGCAAGCTCATCCATCCCTCCCCGAGTATGCTTACTTCCTAATAAGGCTGCGCTTTGCCTAATCAGGAGAGCATATAAAAGTGCAATGTTGCGGTAGACTCGTAGTTCTATACCGTGCGGTAACGAGCACCGAAAGGATTAAGAGATAACTCTGTTGAACATAGTAAGGCAAAACGAATGCAACGTTTATTCATTCACGTAAGAAATCCCCTCAATCTTAGGCTAAAGTCCGTGATTGTAGGGCAGAGTTACAGTTAGTCAGTCAATCCCGCAGGAGAGACGTAACCGCCAGCACAGAGATACGGTTAGTCAGTCAATCCCGCAGGAGAGAGAGACGTAACCTACGGCGCATCACAGCGCCTGATCTGTTACTGGCTCGGTTGGACTGGAAGACAGACACAGCGTGACAGCAGCAGCCAGCAGCTTACGAACGTCGTCTCTTAACTTTATGTCTGGGTTGCCAGCTACCCTATTCTACGAAGAAATAGGTCCGTTATTTTTTGAGCGAAAGACTCTCAAGCTGGTATATTTAAGCGAAACAGAAAACGCTAAATATATAGATGCGTTTGTGTCGTCAGAACACTACCATACAACGGTAAAAGATAAATCGGAAACTCCTGGAAGGCTGCAGGGAGTAACGATTAAATGTCCTTAAAATAGACAATAGACCTCTCGGTTGCCCATCGAAAAGAAGTAACTACAGCAAGCGTATATGACTTGAACCAACCAGAAGTAAAATAACGCAAGGCAAAATATGAAATTATATCACAATAAAGTTTGTTCATACTTACCTGGCAGACATATATATAGCTGAATTCGGAAATACAGCTACATACATATCTGACAGCAAGTTTCATGAACAAAACTTAAGAGAATCGAAGCAGTCAGCTCAAGCTTCTTATGTTACTGGACATAAGCGTTCATTGACGTAGTCTACAAGTCTATTTCTTGTACGAGTCTGCGAATGACGAATGAGAGCTCTTCCGAATCTTGTCAATAAGACTTATTCGCTTACGCAATATCAAGTTAATGAGATGTTTGTCAATGAGAACTAACCCATTACGGGACAAGAGAGATTTTGTCAATGAGGGGATACCCACTTACTTGACAAAACGAAAGTATATTGTCAATGGGGGAAAGTCACTGAATTGACAAAACGTAATCCAGGGAGTCAAGCATTTAATTTTTTCGATTCCCGTCTCAAACGAGGAAGGGCAAGAATCCTGTTAAGAGACTGGGCTTTACGGCAGGTAGAACGACGATGTTCAATTCGGCAGCGTAGTCCCGACTAGAAACTAACAAAATCTATCATCTGAAAAACCCTTTCAGATGGGCTAAAAAGCTTGCAAAATTATCCTGGGAAGAGGAAGAAACTCTCCAACCAGCTTCCTCTCCCGTATCACAAACTAATGCTGCTAAAGCTTAAAATTTATTGGCAGTATGGCAAAGGAAGTCCTGTCTTGCGCTTTCCTGAAGAGCGTCCTTTTGATGAGTGCCTTTGCAAGAATCCCACTGAACGTTGCCGAGAGTCCTGACGTGCAGGACATCGAGCCTTACATAACCCGTAACTGCCTTATCGCAAAGTCTTGACTGCGGTAGTGGCAACTTAAATTTATTGGCCGAATGGCAAAGGTTGCGGTAGAGCAAACGAGATCTTCCCTTGAGCTATCTTAACTCCATCCACCTATGCGAAAAGCAATATTAATTGACAGAGACCTCTTTGAATTCACGAAACCCGATGTCTTGCTGGGTTCGAAGAAGAAGTTGTCTGTTCACTTTAAACTTCCTCCGAAGCACTGCCTACTTCACATTCTTGCAGGTGAGGTAGAAGGTATCACCGGAGGTAGAGGTAAACATTCTTTAGGCCCATATCTGAAACAAGAGCTTGAAGAGTTCAACAGAAACGTTCAGCCAGGCGACACACCTGGCGTGCGCTGGTGCACGCTCGGCGTCCACTGGCGCGCGCTCGGCGTCCACTGGAGCGCGCTCGGCGTCCACTGGAGCGCGCTCGGCGTCCACTGGCGCGCACTTGGCGTGCACCCGCGCGCGCCTGGAGTCCATCCGAGCGTCCCGGGCGTCCGCTCTCAAAAGCTTCCTGCTACTATGACTTCTTTTACGTATTTCTCGGTGGAAAGACGGACACGAGTTCAGGCGACGTTCGCCTTCTTACTTCCTCATGAAACGCATAACGAGAGAGAGAGAGAGGACGTGAAGCGTCCTCTTCTATAAAGATGTTATTGTTATGATACAATAAAGTTTGTTCATACTTACCTGGCAGATATATATATAGCTGTATTCTCCGACGTCCGACAGAATTTCAAAACTCCCGGCACACGCAGTGGACGCCCACGGCTGTGGAGTACCCTCCCGCTCTGGGGGCGGATATCAGGAATCATCCCTTTTTCTATTCAGTCTATCACTGTCCCCTGAGGGGAGGTGGGTGGGTACTTTAATTATATATATCTGCCAGGTAGGTATGAACAAACTTTATTGTATCATAACAATAACATTTTGTTCATGAAACTTACCTGTCATATATATATAGCTGAATCCCACCATTGGAGGTGGGAAGGGACAGAATAGAAGGATTAGGAAACACCTCAAGTGCAGATGATTGACATCTTGATTCCTACCTGTTAGCATAGCTGACTTCTTGATTACTGTCACCGAAGTCTGCTTTTGCTTTACTAGAGTTGCCAACAAGGTAGTGACCTGTGTAGTTGGTGCGCTCTAGATGATCTGTCAACGGGGGCGTGACCACAATGTGACTAGACCATATTGACCATACTGTGAGGGCAACGAAGCTAAAACCACCACCTGACCTAACCTATCGAAGTTAGTCCCATAACTTCTAGGCTAACGAAAGGGAAAGCGCCTCAAGCGACCAACCCTTCAAAGTTAAAAGCACACCTATCCCTTTTCTATAGGATAGATTCGTGCTGCTTCCTGCCTCCAATAATATTTCTACGGATATGTATGGTCCTAGCGACTCGCAGATCTCATATGTCGTCTTCACATCCCGTCGGGAGTGTGAAGCGAACACAGAGTTGCTTCGCTCAAACGTGGCACTCAGGATATTACTGAGTGTCATGCTCTGTTGAAATGCTTCCGAGGCCGCGCCCTCACCTCGTGAGCATTTACTTAAAAGGGTTTCAAATCTTTGTTCAAACATGACGAATGAGCCTCTTAGAAAGACTCCTTAAAGATAACGCCAGGGCGTTCTTCGACATGGGCAAGTCTGGTCTTTTTACGGAACACCGCAGATTGTCCGAATGACCTTGACTTTCTTTAGTTTTATCAAGATAAACTTGAGAGCCCCGACAGGGCACAGGACTCTCTGTGGCTCTTGCCCAATAATTTGTGCCATCCCCTTGATCTCCAGGCTCTGGGCCAAGGGTTAGACGGGTTTTCGTTCTTAGCAAGAACGGAAGGCTTAGAGGACACCGAATTATGTCCTCTAAAGCCAAAACCTCTGATGATGGCTAAAACCTCACTAACCCTCATTGCCGTAGCTAGAGTGGTAGAAAATTAGCCTTTCTGGTCACGTGTATTAAGTTTACAGAAAGGAGAGGTTCGAAATGCTTTGACATCAAGAACTTCAGACTACGTCTAGTTCCATCAAGATTTCCGCAGACCTCAAAGATCGTGAAGGGCTTTGTGTTTGACAGATCCGAATCTCTGAGCCTAGAGGCCGTCAACAACATATTTCCGTATTCTACAATCGTTGGACTGTTAGCTTATCCCATAATTCAGACGGAAAGGGAAGACGGTAAAGTAATTCACAGAGGTGGAGGTGTAGGAGCAGTCATTTCTTCCTGCACTATCTCCAGAATCGGCCCACTCCGATTGGTACACTGCAAAATATGCAGCACTGCTTTGCTTTGGCAATGAGACTTGTAATTAATCTTGAAGATCCTCTACGCTTCTCGACAGTACTGAACGCATCCAGACTCAGAGCGGAGAGGTTTTTAGGTACCTCTCGAAGTGAGGCTGTTAGAGTAGACCGATTCTCTGGGAAGGGTCCTTGGAAAATGCCCTCTGAAGGACGTGACCTCTGTGAATCCAGCCTCTCGAAGGCGTCTTTCTCGCTCCCTCTGACGCCAGCGATTATCTTATCAGATTTCCTAAGCTTTTGAATAGGGGAAAAGAGACTAACCAACTATCCCCATTCCATACTATATGATTGCGTCTATTGCTACCGCTCTCGGATCGAGAATAAGGGAGCAACGTAGAGGAAGCTTCTTCGTCTTCAATATTGCGAAGAAATACTACGAAAGGACGTCTCCAACGTCTCCACAACTCTCGACATACTTCTAAGTGCAATAATGTAACGAACCTCTTGAGGATCGTTACGTTCCGTGCCTATGTCGATAACCATCTCTCTCTTCTTGGGATAGAGAGAGCTGCGAAATTATCTGAGATGATTTGGACCAATCGACCAAAAACTCACTCTTCGAGGAACTGGAGAGCCAACCAAATTGCTTCCAATTCTCTTAGATATGTGCCAGGACCTCTGTACCTCTATCCGGATGCCTGGCACCCTCTCGGTATCACCTGAGGTGATCGTCAACCCATTGAGAGATGTTTAGAATTATTTCTAGATCTTTGATGTTATTTCAGTCCTCCTGCAGGAAAAACTGTAGAGGTCTGAATTGCAGTCTATTCAGGGAAACAAGCTTCTCCAGCGAGGAAATGGTCCCCAGCAGGACTCATCCATTCCCTCACTAAGCATGCTTCTTCCCTAATAAGGCTGCGCTTTGCATAAGCAGGAGAGCATTATTATAGTGCTATGCCGCGGTAAACTCGTACAGAATTCTGTTACAGTGCGGTAAGCAGCAGCGTATGAACAGGTCTAAGAGATATCTCTGTTGTAAAAAAAATTTCTTAGCAATAGGAAGGTCGTGTTTATTCATGATTACTAGAAATCCCCTCAACCCGAGGCGAAAGTCATGATTGTAGGGTAGAGATATGGTTCGTCAATCAATCCCGCGGGAGAGAGAGACGTAACCGACCGAGCTTAACAGCGAGCTACCTGATACTGAGTTGGTGACACTGTGACAGTCACAGGCAGCAGGCAGCAGCTTATGTTCACCTTCTCGCAGTCTTATGCCGAGTTGCCAGCTATTCTATTCATCTAAGGAATAGATTTTACATTATTTGAACAGAAACTCTCAAGTTGGCATATTTAAGCGAAACAAAATTCGCTAACTACAGAAGCTGATTTTGTGTTGTCGTAACATTACGCTTAATTAACCAAATGTTAAAATCGGAAACTCCTGGAAAGTTGCCTGGAGTACCGATTAAATATACTGCGTCATCCACAATGACAGCAACCTCTCGTCTCGCACTATTCTGCCTGAGTACCAGCTACTCTCTTCTACGAAGGAATAGGTTTGTTACTATTATCGATAAGGAAAAAATTCTCAAGCAGGCATATTTAAGCGAAACATAATTCGCTAGATGCCGACGTCTGAGTTAGTGTTGTTGTAACAATACC
>NC_087208.1:51707375-51734005 GCF_015104395.2 Macrobrachium nipponense | reverse complement strand
TTCGTTCTCTATTAAAGAGAGTGAAGGAGGGAAGTCTTCCTCGAAGGAAAGCTTCAATGGTGAACAGAATACTAAGACGATAGTTCCAGCCAAACTGGATATTCCCGTCCGTTCTTCTCTATCCAGGTTGGTCGCCTACTGTGAGATAGTCTTCTTTCAGCAGCAGTCTTCTTCCTAATGCTAGAAATTCCAGGAATTCGAGCATAGGCGAGGTTCCCGATTATCGTGTAACATATCGGGGATTCTCGTCTCGCTCACTTTGGACCGTGGTCTCGCCTAAGTGTTTGGAGATCGTAAGAAACTCTAAACACTCTGAATGCGCTAGAAATTCCGTAGAATTCTAAGCAGTCTGCGAAACCCCCACCGAATTCGTCAAACGATATCGGCTGGTGGTCCTCTCGATTCCCGTAGAAATCGAGAATGGGGCAGGATCCCTCCTCAACGACCGGGGCTTACGTCAGGTAGGACCCGAAGGTCCCCCCTGGTAGCGCAGTCCCCAACGTGGGATCCTACAGAGAAAATCTCTGTAGGATCCTTCCCTTTCCCCTACCCTTGTAGCCGTAAGGAGAGAGGGTAATGGGGAGGAATTGGATACTCGCTCGCCTTCCCAGTGGAACTAGCAGTTGGAGAAGAGTAGGAGCACAGCCATCGCCTTGCGGCGATGGCCTCTCAGAGTCTGGGAAAACGTATCGTCAGGAGAAAACGTTTTTCCGAGGAGGGTTACGAACTCTCACTGTAGGTAAGGGTCTGCCGCCACTGTGAACGTCGTCTGGGTGGGGCTGATCGACACCCCCTGACAGGAGAGAGCCGATACCGTCCTCCGACTCATTCCAGTCCTCGTCGAGGTCGAAACCTCTCAGAGGACCGAAGGAGTATTTAATACGGTGTCCGAAGACACGTAGAACGCCGCTGTCGCAGTAGAGGAGGTGGAAGTAGCTTGATCGACCGGCCAGAACTGAGAGAGCCTTCTTGTCCGGAGACGAGAGACTCTGGTTCAAGACAGAATCGGTAGCTCCGATCGCGGCATACCCACCGTCGGTTTGGGTTCCCTCTCGGGCCCCAAAACGACTCGAGCAGAGACATGGGCTCTGCTGGTGGTAGCGGCGATCCTTCCCCCCGGTCGTTGTGCTGACGAATCAGTGCAATAACCTGGGTAAAGTTACTCTGAATCTCGGAAGTTACAGCGTCTTGAGGAGTAGGACCGTCCAGTCCCCTCCAACCAGAGCAGCTCCCAGGACCCTCCTCCTTACAGAAGGAAAGGACCAGCACATATCCCTGACGGTTGCCTCCAATCACTTGCGCGTTACGTCCTGGTTGGTCCTAAGACCAACCTGGCACGTGCGGCGTCGTGACGGATCGAGCGGCGCATCTCTCACGATCACTCCTATATACCTAGCTCTTCCAATGGCGTATGCCGAGGAAGTTGAAGGTATCGGAGAGACAGAACTGACGCTACCCTCCCCACCCCCTCTCCCCCTAGACGGTCGCCTCCAATCACTTGCGCGTACGTCCTGGTTGGTCCTAAGACCATACGTGGCACGTGCGGCGTCGTGACGGGATCGTGAGCGGCGCATCTCTCTGATCACTCCTAGCTACCTCGTCTTCCCGTGTAGCCCGAGGAAGTTGAAGGTAGTGGAGAGACAGACCTGACGCTCCCCCCCAGCTCGCTGGCAGGACCAGCGTACGTGGGGGGCTGCAGCCGATCACCAACCCGCGGTGGGGATCGTCTGCAGGCCTGGCCGTGCCGCTCACCTGTGGCGAGCGGCTCGACTGAGCACTCGACCCTGGTCCCGTGGCTGTCCGCGTGCGGTTCATACGCCTCCCGTTCTGCCTGGTCACCGTATCCGCCCCCCCCGTCCCCTGTGGGAGCGGCGGTCAGGTGACCTGCAGAGCTCGCTTTCGCCGTGAGACCGGTGAGCGTCCTCGCGGCACGTCAAACCGCTGGTACCGTCGGTCGAGGGGACCTGGGGGACCTCTTCCCAGCCTCAACCCGTGGCCGGTCAGAGACCGTCACGTCCACCCGACCGTACCGGCTGGTCGCTGCGAGCGCCGCTGGCCCTGGCGAGAGTCACCTGAGCGGCTCTCGACAGTCTTCTGCTCCGTGCCTCGGTCATGACGCTGAGCGAATACTCAGGCGTCTTAACTTTGGCTGCACGGTCACACCGAAGGAGATCGTACACTCGGAACTTCTCGCGGACTAGAACCGAGCCGGTACCTGGCTTAGCAGCAGAGCTGCCAAGACCAGGCGAGGGTGTACCAGCGGTAGCCAGCACACCCTTGGTCCCCGTCTTCTTCTTCTTCTCAGAAGGGGAGACGGGCCCCGTTCCCGAAGGAACAGGAGGACCAGCAGAAGAACCCCCCCGTCACACCGGAATGTGACGAGCCCTTCGAAGTTCCCGAAGGAGTCTTCTTAGGGGGGAATAACAAAACCGGTTACCAGCTGGTCGCTGCGAGAGCGGCCGCTGGCCTGGCGAGAGTCACCTGAGCGGTTCTCGCCAGCCTTCTGCTCCGTGCCGTGGTCTTGGCGCCGAGCGAACTCTGGCGCCGAAACTTTGGCTGCACGGTCTCCCGAGGGACGAGCGTACACTCGGGATCTCCCGAACGAACGGAGACCGAGCCGGAACCTGGCGTAGCGTCCATCCATGCCGGCTATCACCCAGGCGGGAAGGTGAACCATAAGCTAACCTGATACTCCTCTGGTCCCCGTCTATCTCTTCCTTACGGCAAGGGTGGGGAGATTTCGGGCCCCTTTTCCGCTTCCCGAAGGAGCAGGAGGGCCTCCAAGGCAAGAAGGGACCCCCCGTTTCCCCACCGCGAGGTGGGACGGGCCCTTAGAAGTTCCCGCGGAGGACTTCTTAGGGGGGGGAGGCAGGCCTTCTTCTTCTTCGGCTTATGGGCCTTAGAAGTCGAAGGGGAAGAGGCAGCAACAGCGAAGACGAAGATTGACACCTTCCTCTTCTTCGTCAGCTCACGCAGGACAGTCGTCAGGTCCTCCATCAGGCCGGAGTCGGGCCTATTGCCGAAGCAACACGGCCCGACTGCACCTGTCCGGAAGGACCTGGGACTGGGGAAGCACACCATGGGCAGGCCAGCATGGACAGGCGCAGGAACCAGGAGCGACAGGAACAGCAACCAGCTCAGGAGCGGCAGGAACAGCGGCAGCGGTAAACACAGAAGGGAACGAGCCAAGCCATTAGCGGGAACCACATCAGCGACAGGTACGGCAGGCCCAGCCATCGCCTCGTAGAATCATCGGCAGCCAGCGGGCAACCTGGTACTGGCGGCCGGTCCAGGGGCGAGCTGCTGGAACAGCAGAAGTCTGGGGCAGGCAACACGAAGAAAACACAGGCTGGCGGCGGCATACCCCTCCTCGGTACGGCGGCGACCGGCCCTAGAGCGGCAGACGGCGTCACCAACACAGCATGGGGAGTGTAAACCAGCGGGGGGAAGCAGCATAAGCGGCCGTGAAGGTTGTAGTGGAGACCGCTCCAAGGTCACCGCCCCGGCCCCAGACCTCGCTAGACGCTGCAGCAGATCGTGGATGCTAGGCACGCCCTGCCAGCCGCAGTGGCCCATACCTGTCCAAGGTCGTCTCCCACGGATGTAGCACCTGCGGTAGCACAGACAGATTAGTAAGAGGGGTTCCCTCACGCACGGGGGGGGTGGGGGGATATGCCCACCCCGAACGGAAGGAAGGACCCACCCAAAAAACAAAATACGAGGAAGCTGAGCGGGGGGGCAGGAAAGAAGACGAAGAATCGGATACCAAGGGAGTCGCGGGAGAGCTTTCCGACGACTCCTGGCAGACCTTCGCTGCTTCCCCTACCCCGGCACAGCAGTGAAAAGTAATATGAAAATGAAACAGAATACTGCACTTGCGATTCACTTCATAGAAACTTAAAGGGGGTGAAAGTTCAATTCCCAGGGTAAGAGCGGAAACTTGATCCATAATAAATATGATGCTATCATAAATATATATGAAAATGAACAATACTGCACTTGCTATTTTCACTTTCACAGCAATAAATCGTAAGGATTAATTCCCGGGTAAGAGCGGAAATTGATCCAAAATTAAATTTGATGCAATTAATAATGAAAACTGAAAAGAAAACTGCATTGCGAATCCACTTTCATTGCATTCTATTCATACAAAATAAGAGGTTCGTGCCAAGCGCAATCAAGCTCTCGGCAACGAACTCACAGGGAGCAAAAATAATGGGAATATGAAAAAGAGTACTTACATCTTTCAATTACACACTTTCGCCCAAAATACATGACTCGGCGCGAGTGCGCCCGCCCTCGGCACCGAGACACAATTCAAGGGTTCAATTCATGAAAAGAGCGGAAATCGCCGTCTCTACGGCGATAGCTCCATGTTGATTCATAATTAAGTAATGAAAATGAAAACATGTGTACTTACAGTTTCATTTTCAAGTCAAACAAACCATTAGTAGAAAACACAATATAAACAAAGCATACGACGATGAAGCGGGCAGAGAGCGATGACGACACGTACTTCACACCCGCGGCCGAAAGCAAAGTGATTCTTCACTCTCGGGCGCGCGCGCGCACGATCGGACAAGCAGTTAACTACCGTTCTCCCCTTGTTCGAAGCTTACGACCGTCCCAGCTGCCGCTAGTTACCTTCCTATTGTTAAAGGACCGAGGGTTTGTATTACGTATCGGAACAAAATTGCTATACTCAACTGTCATTGCAGAACAGTTTACCAGTTATTCATGCAGATTGTTATCAGCTATACATGTAATTGTTATAATCGTAATGCGCATATATAAAAATTTCCTTTTCATTATTTACTTTTTGGGGATTATATGAAGATGGTTTTACTGCTGGATTATCGCCGTAGTGTGACGCAATCGTTTTCGGTCCATGGGCCTCTGTCTGTTTACGCACCAAAAGAAATTATTGGGCCGAATTTGCAATGACCAGAAAGTCGTTAAAAGAGGAAAGTTAGCATTGAGGGGCATATGTTTTGACTGAGAAAAATACAAATTCATTCAATAGCTAGCTTGTAAAAAATACTTGGTTATAAAAACTTGATTGACAACTAAGCAGCATTGTCTACTATGGCTTTCAGAGACAGTGCAAGCACGTTTTTTTGGGCGGGATACCCAATTTCGTAACGAACACTCGTAACAGAACGAGATTTTGCTATAGTGCATTACACCAGTGCCGTAATTTATAAGGGTATCGTGAATCACTAATCGTAAAGAATAACGACACTTGTCCTTGTACCAAGAGACAAAAACTCCATTATGCAAAAGAAATGGATACGAACACGTGTATTTAAGCTCACCTACCCTCTCCCCACCCCCCACCCCCCTCCACCGCCATCCCTTTTCTTCTTCGTTCCTCCGCCTTCCTTTCTTCTCTCTCTCTCTCTCTCTCTCTCTCGCTCTCGGAATCTCTCTCTTCGTCTCTCTCTCTCTCTCTCTCTGTTGCCATTCGGTATGTGTTGACCCTCCAAACTGGGTATAAGACTACACACAAAACGTTGAAATTGGTGAAATGAAATGAGGCTATGTATTGGAAGTATATACATAAATATTAAAGCAATTTTATCATTATTGCATTACTATGACAACTAGAATTCATAGAAACAGTTTATAATAATGGAACGGCGTATGTGTGAAGCCTCCACTAATGTGGCAACGATGATTTTGCCATTCTTAGCATGCAAACATTAAAGCATGCAAACATTAAAGGTTACATTTATTTCTGGCATACTATTTAATTAAGAAATTCAATACTAATAAAGACTGAAATCAATGAAAGTGCTAGCAAAAACAAAAAACCAAAAAAAAAAAAACAAAAAAAAAAAAAAAAAGTAGTCGTTCCTCTGCACTTTTTCCGTATTCGTTCCTCTATGGTTTTCGGCAGCCAGATGTACGAAAACGTTAGAAACATTTGATTTTATCTACTTTAGAAATATCTGTAATTTTTCGGGGTAATTTGGTTGCAAAAAACGGGATAATATACATGAATTAAATCAAAATTTTTAAATAACAAAGTAAATTTAAACTAAATAATGAGTAAAGTAAACAGTTTAGGGAATAAAACTTTGCAGTTTCGTCGTCTGTCGTCGTCTGCTGTTCGTAATTGTGTTTATGGCGCGCGCGCTTAGAAACCAGGAACAGCAACGGGTTTAAAGTGCAATGTGGAGTGAACTGAGACCAAAATGTGTATAATAACAATCAAATAAGCACTGTGGAGTTTCAGTTGTGACGGCAGTAAGGATAAAAACCGCCGATTACAAGGTAAGAATGAATTCAGTTCAAACCATAACCCCGGGAATAACAAGTTTCATACTTTCACTAATATAGGCAACAAAATGTTGTTTTATTGTGCTGATTACAACTGCAATCTTGAGTAAGATCAATAAACGTTACATATATACGCTAACATTGTTCAAATGAGTGCTGGGAAGGCTGGGGAAAGATGGTGGCCATCACTGATCAGAACCTTTCGTGAAAAACGTAGCCGCCATATTGGATTTCAAAACTGCCTTGAAAACATATTTTACGAAGAGCTCACATGCTTATTTTAGTTCGTGTGGGGCTTTCATATATCACATTATGTTGACGAAACTTCAGTCTTTTAAATGGTATGCTTAGAGTTGCAATTGTATTCTTGTTTCACCAATTAAATATCGAGTGAATAAGACCCGTCCACCGTGATGAGGGTTGGCCTGCCGTGGTGATTTACCCTACGTTTGAGACCGTTTTCAGTACCCTCTGTTTAAATCTTAAAATTTGGCCTTAATTTCTAACTATGGAGAAAATACTTACTTCGGAAGGAGAGTAGAGATCTTTAGCTCCGTTTCTCACCAACAAGAAGTCGCGACTGATGCCCATCTCCGATGTCGGGACGCGTTATAGGCTAATGTACTTTTTTTGGGATTGTACACTCTGGACCCTACGGTTATTTACCCTACCTACCTAGCTACTTCAAATTCTTGTTCAGTAGGTAAAACTGTACCATTAAAATACCTAAAACGAAAGGTGCGTAGGCCTACTGACCAGACTAGGCCTACCTACGGTGGGTATAGGCTTGGTAGCTAAAACAAGCAGATAACCCGTCCCCCCACCACAATTCTTCGAAATACTGGTTATAATTGTCACAAACGACGATAAATTTCTCTGTTTTAAGTTTAAAACAGTTTCGTTTGTTCAAAAACAAACTGGCACAAGACAAACAATGCCAGACTGCCTTGAGAAGGTACCCTAATTCTATTAACAATTAATGATAATTTACTAATCTAATCCATTTAATTATTTTAAAAACCATGAAAATGACGCAGATACTTACACGCCACTAATAAAATATGATTAAAGAAAGATTAAGACGTAAAAAATTTTTACGTAAACAACATTACACATACACAAATACACTAAGTCAAAAGTGGCAACTGAAATATTACTGGAACTTTCGTTACTCATAAGTTGCCATTTCCCGTTAATTTCGAAGGAATTCGCGAATTGCGGTATTATATCCACTTTATGAAGATCAATATCCATCTAATTACCATTCAAATGATTCAAACAAGCTATTTTCGTCACTCCATTTCCAACTAAGGGTTCTAATCAGGTTAAAATGAAAAGACGAGTTAACAACTCGTAAGTTCGTAGAAACTTAAGTCTCTTGAAAATCTTGTGTCGTATCTTTACAGAGATTAAAATACAATGAATACATCAAGGAAACAAATAATATTCGGTTCGGCCAATATCTAATTTTATTTTTTGTTTCTAAAGTTCTTGAAACCGTGGTTTTATGGTGCCCCAGCATCTCGTGATGCTATCATGTGTTCACAAGAGTATTCTCCATTTTCCTGAATCTTTAGCGTCTTTCCATCAACTTTTGGACCAAGTAGTCAATAATTTATTGTTTCGTTCCATAACCAGCGTTATAAATATGCAGAATGGCATTTGTTACTTGGTCCAAAGATTGCCGATCAGATGGTGGAGGATATCGGGAAACCTCCTTTATTGTGAAGAACAAGCATCAGAAAATCAGTCAGCTCTGCATGGATATATAGAATAATTTACAACAATACTATTCACAGTCACACCAAACTTATAGCTCACTGTTTTGATACTCACATTTCATGATTTCATACGCACAGAAGATAATACCCCGGAGTAGTTTAGGAGCCACCTCAGTAGCAGAATAGAAAACCTGCAAAGAAGAGTACTATAACCATACAAGAGTGCCCAAGGGCTGACATCATTCAATATATGTCCTGACGAATTATCGTGAATTATGAAGAAAAATGTAGCAAATATATATATTTCTGCATGTGATACTCAGTTTATCTGGGTACAGACGTCACTGCAGCTTTGTAATGATGCGAGGAAAATAGCCGACTGAACAAATAATAATCAATCGTCATTTTACACACATAATACGAAGTTAAAACATGACCTTGCACAGCTTCATATTAAGACAGCAAAACCTAGTAATGCAAGGTTCAAATAGTACAGACAGTAGAGAACTTTGCGGGGCTAGTCGACGAACATCCAAATGTGACATATTTGTAAAAATAGGATACGAATACCTGAATATAGATACTTTAGTGTCTGTACATAATAATGTGATCACAAGCTAGACTACTATAGGTCTATGATGCTTTTAGGGTGACATGGTTTGCTAAACAAGGCTGCCAAATTAATCATGAATAAATCGGGCTTCATTGAACCATTAATCCCAGGGAGAAAAAAGGTAAATTGGAGATTTTTCATGCGCAAAATATATAAAGAAATATCTAACTGTTGAGTTTCGAGGGAAAGGTCTATTAAAATACAGAAGGGATAGCCCTAACTGGCATTAAAATTACAGAAGGATTTAGCCCAACTGCTTAATACAGGGAATTCAAGGGAATTTTGACGTTTAATACACTTAATCATTAGTAGTTAAAAGTTTAATAGCTGTAATTTGAAACACAACGTTAAAGTCTGGTGTAGCTACTTATTTCAAGTGTGCTATCATGGTCAGACAATACAATATGTAAATTTCCTACCAATGAAACCTAGAGTCCCTCTACTTTAAGTCCGAGGTATATCCAGTTTAATGTCAATGAGACTATTTTTTAACATGGCTGTCAAACAAGTCCAGTCTCTAGAACACTTTCACCTCATGGTTTACAGATGATATTAAAATTCCATTCTTTGGCCCATAGTTTATGAGGTTTGTTTCACTTCAGACCGATAAGGAGGTATGATCTGGTTGGGATCATTGTTTGTTTGTATGGTGTTTTTACGTTGCATGGAACCTGTGATTATTCAGCAACGGGACCAACGGCTTTACGTGACTTCCGAACCACGTCTATCACCAGAAATTCACTTCTCTCCAGTGTTGCCAAAGCGCGGAGAAACGACCAAAAGTGCGGAGAAGATTCGAGGGGGAGTCATTGAATGCAGAGCTGAGGTCTGCACTCCTCGTGTATGCGGCGCTGTACCCCCCCAGAAAATGAATGTTCATAGGACATCAGACGAACGTACTTTACAAGCTTGCGAACTTTAAGCCCCAAACTTAAAAAGTGCTTGAGATACACCTAAAAAGTACCCGTTTTCGTGTACACTTTTAGGTTTGTGCAAACCTTAAATATGCTTGAAATAACCTCAATAATAAAAGCCTTGAAAGAGCTTCAAAAAAAAAAAAAAACATGGTATAAACCTTCAAAAAGCCCATATAGAACCTTAAATAGGCTTTATAAATGCCTCATAATTACCTTTTAACTGCTTTAAACAAACGTTGTAGGGATATTAAACAATCCTTATACAGGCCTGAAAATGTGTTAACGAGGTTTACATGAACCTTGCAATAGCTTTGAATAATAATTTTCAAGACCATAAAATGATAGTTCATATACCTTACAATAAATAATAACTCAGGAGAAAGAAAGTTTTAATCTTGTTTATCATTTATTTTGCACTGACATGTTCCCAGTGGGGACTAACACTGTACAAGTAAATAGTCAAATAATGTGGCCTCTGTTTTGTATATAAATAACCTGCAAAATGCACTCGATTGATTCTTACTCAGTAACAACCCCACCTCATTCCATAAAAAAAAAAATTCTACAGTATAAAAAGTAATATAGAAGTATATAGTACATACATAAATACACACATGAGACTTGTGCTAATGGACAGCTATTTTTTATAAAACATAGTCTGTACCATACTGAAGATTGCAACCACTTTGAATTGATACAAACAAAAGATGAAAGATTCAAATCTATCACATCCCACCAAGCACATGTACCATTTGTTTTGGTTTTATTTCTTTATTTCTTTTGGTAACAGATATATGCATGTACAAAACACTGCAAATATACATGAAATAAACCTTATAAAATATGCTAATATGTAGTGTAGATACATATATATATATATATATATATATATATATATATATATATATATATATATTATTATATATATATATATATATATATATATATATATATATATATATATATATATATATATATATATATAAACATAATTTGGACGCACACACTTCCATCTCCCTTCCTCTGTGGAGTCATTGATTTCTTCCTCATAATTTTCACTGAAGCGGTAATAGCTGCCAAAAACTGACTGTGGTACAGTTCCACCTTTTCAACCAGATGCCATGAACACAATTCAGCCAATGCAAGTCGCATCCTGAAAAGAGTGATATATATGTAGTTTTCCCTCTCTCTCACATTAGGTATTTTATGTGTTACTGTAGCCTACGGTGTTTTTGAACTGATTTTGCAAATCTTTAATTCAAGTTAATTGCACCTTATTAGTAACAACTGATTAAAACAAAAAATAATATACATGAATATAACCAGTACAATATAGGGTAGGGCTATGAAATTTCACAAGATATAATAAACTTAACTGTTCTGGTAAACTCACTACTCAGTCCATTATACTGTAATAAGATAATGAAACTTGCAGACCCTGAGAAAAATATGAAAGCTATACCTCATTCATTTTATCCTGAACCATGCAAAAGGCAATAACCCAGGCGAGTTTGTAAGCCGAACACTGATTTCCCCGCTACATGCATTACAGGTCTGAATTATTTATTTATTTTTTGCATTGGTTTTACAATTACAGTGCTTTATCATATTTCATAAAAATGTAAAGGTAATATTATCACAGCATTGGAACCTACAATGAGTTAAAAAAAATTATTTTATACTAGAACCAATCCCTTTTTCTAGGGAATACTCCACGCCTTATTTTATTTTCAGTTTTCCATAAAAATAATAAATAAAAAAAAAACTTTGGGTAATTCTTACTATTAGAGCCCACATGAGCTTATAAAAAAGTAGGTAGATTGCATAGAATTAAGGAGAATAGTGGTATAGAATGCATAGATGAGTCAGTAAGGGAGGAAATTGTCTAATATGAAAAAACTAATGAATGTTTAAAGTGGAGTTAGGTTAAGCAATATAGGTTAGGCTAGTATACAAAATTTAGTGTCTAATTAATGCTTTACAGACACAGAAGGTTTTAGGTTAAGCATTATAGGTTAGGTTAGTGTAGAGGAAAAAAAAACTACATTTTATATACTAGCTAACATATAATGCTTAAAATAAAAAAAAAAACCCTTGGTCAGTAAAATAAGAAGTAACCCTTTAGTCTATAACCACCCAACAAGCTTGGGGGCCTTATGGGAATCGGGGGTTTTGGGTGCATTAGCCTAACCTAACCTCTGCGTCAATCAAGCATTACCTCGAAATGGGGGGTTTGGACCCCATAATACCCCCTTTAAAGGTGGGGGGTGGGCCTTACATACCCTCACATCCCTTGACTTAATTACTTAGCCGGGGACGGCCGTAGGACGCCATAAATTAGGTAGGTAGCTAGCTAGTACTAGCCTAGTATAGGCTACTATATAGGTAGGTCTACTTAATTTTTGGCGGAGACCTTGTCACCTTGTACAGCCTACATTCTCGCCAATTTTAGTCAGCTTAGAGGTTTGCTCACATTAAAACCCTTACAACAAAAGCAACTCTTCCTAGAGTCGTTGGTACTAGTACCTAGCTAGTATTTCAATTCCCCAAAGAAAATGCAGAATTACTAGTATTCCCTATGTAGACTAACGTTACTTTCTCTCATATTGCTATAGGGATATGCTATAAAATGATAGTGAAAGACAATGGCATAAGTTGCTATCACTTACCTATGGGCCCTGGCTTTCTCAAGTCGTCGTAGTGTTATCTATATCAGCTGGCATGCACTTGCATGTAAATCTAATTCAGCCACTTTGTCAAACAAATTCAATTCGTGCGGCCCGCCAATTTGTTTATGCTGCTGCAGAGACATCTGGTGGCGGCATTTGGTGTCCATTTCCCCACACAGTTTAAATTCTCGATCACAGATAATTGCTGTATCATTTTGGGGTTATATAAACATATTTCAGTACTCTATATGCTGTCGTTTGCTCACCAAATGAGGACGAATGTTTAAAACAACAATTAATAAAGGAAGTCTTTAAGAAATGGAAAAACCTTTAATTTCCCTCGAAAGGTGAAAATGAGGTTTGTACATGTGTTTGTACACTATAATATTACGATTTTTGTGCATCACTATATTTTTTCTGCATGTGACAGGTCTAAAATCAATGAGAAAACGCATAATTTACTGTATATCGAGTTACATTATCATTGACGTCCTAAGTATGTGAAAAAAAACGTTTGTTGGAAGTTTGTGAAACATTCACCTAAAAAGTGCCTTCATGAGCCTGAGATGAACAGCGTATTGAAGCTCACGAACGTTCGCTTCCGGGGGGGTAGGTCCGCATATATATTTATGCTTTTAAAACTTTTTTCCATTAATAAAAATGATTGAAATTATATAATATTTTCTGAAAATACTAATATTTTTGAAAAATTAACCATTTTCACTAGTCTCGAGTGTTCATGCGCCAATATCAGATAGGTACGATCATACGATTGTCAAGAACCGATTTTGACAACAGCAGATAACGTAACCCAAACGTGATGTCTTGCAATGCATTCATTCTTTAGGTCCAGCTATCTTCAATTTGCCTTTGTTAATTATAGTTATATATGTATATATAATATATATATATTATATATATATATATATATAATATATATATATATATCATAGTTAGTAAAATTTGGTTAATTTGGGAATTAATCTTAGGGTGAAGACTGACTTACATTATTGTAAACTTAGTCATGTTTAATGAGTTTTTATTTATTTATTTATTTAGAAAACAATTGCAAATATGTATTAGGCAATTACATTAGTTGAAGTTATTCAACTGATTATAACCGAATAAGTTTTGATATCAGTTATGCTATGAAGTGGTGTTTTATAATCGTGGATTTTCTTTATATTAATGTAGCTTATTGATAAAAAAAAGGACCAATTATGATGCGCTCTTTTCCAATTTCTTGAAACTCATAGCCCCAAATAGGGCATAATTTGCTGTCCATTCTGTTGGGGAAATATCTCATTTCAAAATATCCGTATCATAAAAGGGGGCATATAGACCTACATGTTTCATATCGTTTTTGTCTGTTTACAATGCTTATGGCATTGATTTTAAGCCTAGACCTACGTTATATATTAGGTTGTTTATTATTATCATTACTTCAGCAAACGTTTTTGATTTAACATACAGCATGTTACCTAAGTGATGAATGTGGCTTAAAAAGAAAAGAAGGAATAAACTACTTATGAATATCGAAGGATTTATATAGCTTGTCAACTTACTTGTGGGGAACGCAAAGTAATGAATGAAAAACAACCGTTTTTAGCAAAGAAATACATTTCGGTGGAGTTTTTTTTAAACTTCCCACTTTTAGCTGAAAATTTTATGAATAAATTTACTTGCCCGTGTTCACTTTGTGGCCTAATTTACGCTTCAAATCATATATAACATTCAGAACTATAAAACAGTAATTATACACACACACCCTTATATTATTATAATATATATATATATATATATATATATATATATATATATATATATATATATATTATTTCTATATATATACATAATAGTATATATATATATATATATATATATATATATATATATATATATATAGATATATATATATATAGATATATATTATAGTATCTATATATATATATATATATATATATATATATATATATATATATATATTATATAATATATTTTATATATATATCATATATATATATATATATATATATATATATAATAATATATATATATGATCGGAATGTAATAAATCAGCTTCAAGACTGAACACTGTCCGCGTGTCTCGTTCGATTCTAAATTTGACTATGATTAAGTTTCGTAATGTTTCAGAAGATATGAAGCAACTGAATTTCGGTAACTTGATCAAATATTTTTCAAAAGGCAAATGTTGTTTTATTTACATTCTTTTGACACTTGAAAGATCATATTTTCAAAAACATTCTCTTCTAAAAAAAATAAAAAAATAAAGGTCTCTTGACGGTGTGTTAGACCTACGGTCTTAATGGTTCTCACCACCACGCTCCCTCAGATGACGTAGGTGCGCAGAAGAGGCTTAAAATTAGGGAGCTGTCTGGCTGACCTGTTATATTTGGACCGTGGATTCTAAATTTGACTATCATTAAAGTTACGTAATGTTTCAGAAGATATGAAGCAACTGAATTTCGGAAAGGGGAAACTCTAACCATAAAAAGTTTGGAATTAGTAAACCCAACTCATATACTGGTAAAGATACGGTTAATATAATATAAGCAGGGTGACTACTTAGTCTAGTTAGTGTAGTAAAATAACATTGCTTGGCAATTAACACTACAACTCCCGGTGCGGAGCTAGTTTCTCAGTGATGTGCGGACTTCGCGGCAACCCTGCTTCTCTCACTCCTCAGTGGAATGGCCGAGAATCGAACCCGCGACCACCGAGGTGAGCTGGTTGGGATCATACTGCAGTAATTTTAAAAGGAATTTTCCATATTTTGCCCACAATTCTTATCCTTGTGAATATTTTTTTCACTTGGGAATCACAGCTTCAGCCCTTTAAAAAATAGAACACTTTGATCCTTTAAGCTACCATTCTTAAACTTATGACTGCTTAAAAAATCCAAACTTTAAGCACTCATTATAATTTGCACAGTGGTTTTTTAAATGGTGTTAAACGGGCAGTGTGTTGTCTTTGCTCACTTATCCTATGCAGTTTCTGCTAGAATTCCAATCTAGTGCAGGTTTTTATCTATGCCTTTTTCCAGTTACTTACAAAATGTCTGTCATCCCATGTCCAAATGATCAGTCTTTTCCCGATCTGCATGTTTTCCAGACTATGTACTGCAAGTCTACAAAGTCATATTTCTACCATTACTCTCATCATTTTGTAGCCACATCTTTTCAGAATATCCTCCATTTTCTTTGTCAGTCACCTTGTCTTGGTTGATGATTTATAGACTTTAGGTTTACTTACCAAACACTTGGGAAAGTATGGCCATTCAACACCACCATGTCTTGCTGTTGCTATTCTTTTATTATGGATCTTTCAATGCCAACTTCAGAGTTCAATGGGCCTCCAATAGTGAAGGAATGCTCTTCCTCTTCCAAATCTTGTCTTTCCATCACAGTATAGAGCTTTTATTTCTCATCTCTTTTGTAAATTCCTTCAGTGCTATATAAAAAAATAGTGTCCTCTAATTTCACATTCTATCAAAGTTTTTAATTATTACAGGTTTAAACTGGCCTCATCTGTTCCTGATTTGTCTATTGCTTTTGATAATACTGGTGCTTGATTATTTGTTTCCCTCCTTGACAGCACTGAGTCTGCAGTAATTTGCCTATCAAGTTACCTTACTTTCATCTCTCAAGAAACCCTTTGCATTTATATATATATATATATATATATATATATATATATATATCTTATTATTTCATTATATATATATATATATATACATATATATAAAGATGGTTTTATTCTCTCTATTTCCTATGCACTTTTTTAGCCACTTTTCCTGCTGGGAAAAGTGTTAATAGGTAACAGTAATAAAACGACAAATATTGCTGCAATTATTTTATCAACATTAAACAAATTGCTGTTCACATTATACATATATAAAACTTTAATATATTCTAAATTATTTTAGAGCCAATTATGTTATGAACCCTTTCTCTCTCCAGGAGTTCATGACACTTATTATAAAAATATATCTACCACCATTGTATAATAATATATATATCTAGGAAAAACATAACATGAACAAATTTGATCAGATTATTCAATTCACCTTTTTAAAAATATTTTAGTTATATGGCACTATACGTTCAAGAGGTATATCAAGGATGAAAACATATCAACAGGCAGCTCTCAATTTCCTACAATGACTTGGCCAAACTAATATGTCTTACATGGAAAAATATCCCATGGATAAAAAATCCAATGTTTACTGTAATTAGGAAAATAGTTGATCATAGAGAATAAACAGGGTAAAAGAACAGACCAATAAGCTAGTATAACCTAGAGATGAAGTTGCACTGAACATATGAAACTAAAGTCTAGTGTAAACTAATTTGAGAATAGGTCTTAAGAAAGGAAAAAAAGAATGAGCATATGTTTAAGACGGAAAAACAGGAATAAGCACAGGTCTTAGATAGGAAAACAGGAATGAGCATAAGTCTAAGACTGGAAAACAGGAATAAGCTCAGGTCTTAGATAGGAAAACAGGAATGAGCATAGGTCTTAGATAGGATACATGAATGAGTATAGGTCAGGAAAACAGGAATAAGCATAGGTCTTGGGCAGGAAAACAGGAACATGCATAGGTCTTTGATAGGAAAACAGAAATGAGCAGAGGTCTTAAGATAGGAAAACAGGAAAAAAGCAAGAATACAGGAACATCATATTTACCAAATTAATCAAACAACCACAGCCTCTGTACAATTACACTGTGAAAAGAAAGGCCAAAAAAACATTGTAAATGCACACAGACCTAGACTTAGGACAAGGCTGAAATTAGTAGAGTACATATATATGTAAAAAAATAAACAATGGGCTATTATAAAAAAAAGCAGGGGTATTATTAATAGAAAAATAATAACCATTATTATTATTATTACTATGTAATTTAAATAGACCACAAAGTTGAAAGATCAAGTTGGATGGTTAGTTTATTTTCATAAAAACTAAATTTCATCCAGTACCTTACAGGTCTTTAAAAATTAAAATGGACAAATTTAATGTGATGACTGAAAAAATTGCATTCACTAATTTATTACCAAAACTTAATAACTACTGTACTTACTGTGATTTTAAGTCACAAAGATAACAAATTTCTATGGAGGCAAAGTTTTGATAATCTGAGCACCCATTTATTGCACATAATTCTGATGTGGAAACAAGAAGCATTGTATTGCCTGTTTTCAAAATGGCAATTTGTCGAAAATTGCATTTTTCCTAACTATACAAACCTGAGGTCCTTTAACAATAGGAAGGTAACTAGCGGCAGCTGGAACAGTCGTAAGCTTCGAACAAGGGAGTTTGGTAGTTAACTGCTTGTTCGACAGTGCGCACGCTGCGCGACTGGGAGGTGAAGAATCACTTTTGCTTTAGGCCCAGGAAAAACGCAGAGTGAGGAGTGGCATGAGGTGGGACTATATGTAAAGGACCTCAGGTTTGTATAGTTAGGAAAAATGCAATTTTCGACAAATTGCCATTTGTTCCGATACGTAATACAAACCATCGGTCCTTCAACAATAGGAAGACTCACTTCTTGGTGGGAGGAATCTGAGGCTTAAGAACAGACTGGTGTTCGCCCAACCTTGGATTCCCTCCCTGGTCGTAAGAGCAGAGGGAGGATCCTAGCCTCTGCCCAATTGATCGGGGTATGTACCACAGGATCAATGGTCAGACCTCTGGACCCAAGTAATAAGAGGGAGGCAAGCGTACCTCTTAAAACTAGTAAGCAAGAACTTGTTCCTATTGGAAGAGGCAATATAGTCATGGGTTTGTCTCCTTTTTGGTTGGATTCCACTCCCCCCCCCCCCCCCCGCCCCTCCCCCCCCCCCACCCCCCCCCCCCCCACCCCCCCCCCCCCCCCCCCCCAACCCCCCACCCCCCACCTTGTTGGGGGTAAAGTGGTGGATATTCACTCCTATCCCTAATGAAAGGGATAGGATGGGGCTCGGTCGAGTAGCTTACCTGCATTTTCTCCTGCTTCCAGCGGGGTGACGACCGTGTCCCTCTGCCCACAGGTAGAGGGGAGAAAAAGATGCGGAAGAGAAGCCAGTCACACTCTCATTCACTCAACCATTCTTGCAGTTACACCAGGATTCGATGCTGTTCTGCCTGCTCGGGTGCTGGGTAAGCTACACAACGTGTTGAGCAGCCACCACGGGTCCCAAGGAAAAAGTATCCAAGGACCTGTGGGCAATATCCCGAAGGCAGAAGGAAGGGAAGGACCAATGCCTCTGACTTCGTGGGCTCTCGGACGAAGGGTACGGATGTCGTCGCTACCATCAGCTTTGTACGCCCTCCAGAGTACCTCACGTAGCCAGAAAGAAAGTGTGTTCTTGGATACTTCTTACTTGGTCACCCCGGTGCTAACGAAGAGGCGTCGACACTCAGGCCTGAGGTGCCGAGTTCTCTTCAGATAGCGCTGTAGTGCCCTCACAGGACAAAGCAGCATCTCATCCGTATCATTGTCGGTGAAATCCATTAGGGAGGGGATTGTGAAAGACTCGAAACCTGTCGTCAGGGATCGACGGATTCTGAGTCTTAGCTACGAAGTTCGGGACGAAATTCAGCATCACAGATCCCCATCCCCTGGTATGTTTAACGTCGAAAGAAAGACCATGAAGTTCCCCTACTCTCTTCGCCGATGCCAGGGCCAGCAAGAAGAGGGTCTTGAGGGTCAGATCCCTGTCTGACGACTCTCGGAGTGGCTCAAAGGGTCTTCGAGTCAGGCTCCTAAGGACGAGAGTCACATCCCATCCCGGGGGCCTGAGTTCCCTGGGTGGGCAAGACCTCTCAAAGCTCCTCATAAGCAAGGAGATCTCAAAAGAGTCCGAGATATCCAGTCCCCTCAGTTTCAGGACCAGGGCCAGGGTGGCTCTATATCCTTTGACTGTGGGGACGGAGAGGAGCTTGTCTCGGCTAAGAAAAACAAGGAAATCCGCTACCTGCTGTAGAGTGGCTCTGAGAGGAGATAGACCCTGTCTACGACACCAACCACACAAGACGGCCCACTTTCCCTGGTATACAACTGCAGAGGACTATCTGACGTGTCCAGCCATCTCTGTTGCTGCTCTGCGAGAAAAGCCTCTCGCTCGCAAGAGATGGTGGATAACAGCCAGCTGTGAAGATGTAGAGACTGGACGGTCCGGTGGTACCGTTCTACGTGTGGCTGGACGAGAAGGTTGTGCCAAGAGGGAATCTCTCTCGGTGCTTCTGCAAGCAGAGCCAGCAGGTCCGGATACCAAATGGCCTGGGGCCATTTGGGAGCCACCAGGATCATCCTGAGATTCGGGGTGGCCAGCACTCGGCTGATCACCTTGCGAATCAGGCCGAACGGGGGAAAGGCGTAAGGGAAGAGGTTGTCCCAGGGGTGTTGAAGAGCGTCCTCTGCAGCTGCCCATGGGTCCGGCACGGCTGAAAAGAAAACCTGGAGTTTTCTGTTGTGCCGGGTGGCGAACAGATCCACTACTGGACGCCCCCACAGGTTGAAGAGTCTTTCCGCCACGTCCTGGTGTAGGGACCATTCGGTCCCTATCACCTGATCCCGACGGCTGAGCTTGTCTGCTACTACATTCCTCTTGCCTGGAATGTAGCGGGCTGACAGCTCTACCGAGTGAGCCATGGCCCACTCGTGCACCTGCAGTCAACTGGTGCAACGGGAGGGACACTAGGCCCCTCTGTTTGTTGACGTATGCCACTATCGTGGTGTTGTCCCACATCAAAACCACTGAGTGTCCCATCAAGCGGTCCCGGAACTCTTGGAGAGCGAGGAACTGCTGCCTTGAGTTCCAAGACATTGATGTGAAGGTGCTTGTCGTGATCGTCCCACACTCCTGCAGCCAGCAACTCCTCCAGGTGTGCGCCCCATCCCTCAGTGGATGCGTCTGAGAACAGCAACATCTCCGGGGGGGGGGTGTGGAGAGGCACTCCTCTTAAGAGGTTCCTGTCGTCCAGCCACCAGGCTAGGTCCTGCCTCACCTCCTCCATGAGGGACACGGGGAAGTACGGTGGGTCCTGTGCCTGTGACCAACTCTCTTTTAGTCTCCACTGAAGAGACCGCAGGTGAAGACGCCCGTGAGGGACTAACTTCTCGAGTGACGTCAGGTGGCCGATCACGACTTGCCTTTGCTGAGCTGACTGTTCCTGCCGAGACAGGAACCAGTCGGCTGCCTCCCTGAATCTGCTGATCCGCGAGTCTGCGGGGAAGACTCGCCCTGCTACCGTGTCAATCAGCATACCCAGATACTTCATGCTTGGGTTTGAGATCGGACTTCTTGAAGTTCACCAAGATCCCCAGATTGCGGCAGAACTCGAGAAGTTGATCCCTCTCCCGTAGCAACTGCGAGCCGGAGCTCGTTAGATCTAACCAGTCGTCGAGATACCTCACAAGACGTATCCCAGACGAGTGAGCCCAAGCAGACACCAGCGTGAACACTCGCGTGAACACCTGTGGGGCGGTTGAGAGACCGAAGCAAAGTGCCCTGAATTGGTATACCGTCCCGTCAAGGATGAAGCGGAGGTACTTCCTGGAGGATTGACGGAAGGGTATCTGGAAATACGCATCCTTCAAATCCACTGAAAGCATGAAATCATTCTCCCTGATAGAGTCGAGCACGGAACGTGCTGTCTCCATCGTGAACCGAGACTGGCGAACGAATCGGTTCAGGGGAGAGAGATCTATCACCGGGTGCCAGCCCCCCGAAGACTTTTCCACCAGGAAAAGGCGGCTGTAGAAGCCCGGTGACCGATCCCTGACGATCTCCACAGCTACTTTGCTCAGCATGGTCTTGACTTCCTGTCGAAGGGCTACGTCCTTTGATGTTCCCGGAACGTAGGTCTGAAGATGGACTGGGTTGGAGGTGAGGGGTGGCCGAGATTCAAAGGGTAGCAGATATCCCTCCCGAAGGACGTCTACTATCCATGGTCTCCGGCACCGGTATCGCTGCCAATGTTTGCCCAACTGGCTTCGGCCAGGAATGGCCCCCACCCCCTCCACTTCCGGCAATCAGGTTGAGGGGGTAACCTCCTGTCCCCTTAGCGTTTCCCGCCTCTCTTCGACTTCTTCTCTTCCCCTCCTCATGGAAAGGAGGGCTGGGAGGGGGGCTGATAGCGACCTCGCAGAAGTCGAAGGCAGAGTCTTTCCTCGGGGCTTAGACGAGGCAACCGTTTTAGCAGCTGAGGAAGCGCTAGCCATACTCTTAGGCTTGGCCGCAGTTGATCGAGGCTACCCAGAAGCCTTCGAAACTGCCTGGTGTACCAGACAGTCACTGTCATCAGTGCGATGTCTTTCCACCGCAGCGTCCACCATCTCTCCCGGGAAGAGAGAGGAGGAACTCCTTATAGGTCCGTTGCAAAGTCCAAATGCCGCCTCACACCCAGCCGCCCTGGACACTCGGGTAAGGACTGTGTCCCTTCGCCTAAGTACCAGGTTGGCCCACAGGTTTACCGTCTGGTGGGCGAGGTAGGATACGGCCCTACCCCCAGACTGGCAAAGTCTCCTGAAAGCCGGGTCCCCTTCAGGAGTAATATTCCTGGAGGTGGCCGCAACCTTGGACACTGTGAGGGACCACAGGTCCAGCCGGAGACTGCCTGGAAAGCCGCCATGGCGGTGGGTTCCAGGGCAAGTGCCTCCTGCTGTGAGAACCTCACAGTAGTTGCAGCAGAGACACTCCCGGATTTAGCCTGCTATCTCCGGGTTAACCTGTTTGGGCGGCATTAGATCCTCGGATGGCACGTAGAATTTTCTCTGTCGCAGTAGAGGAGGAGAAGTAGCTTAGACGACCTGCCAGACCGAAGCGAACCCTCCTGTCCGGAGACGAGCAAGTCCACCTGGCCTAGCACTGAGTCGGCCAGCTCCGATCGCGGCAGACCCACTGTCGCCCTGGGTTCCTTTTTAGGCCCCCAGAACGACTCGAGCCGGGACGTGGGCTCAGAAGGTGGGAGCGGTGATCCTTCCCCGAGGTCGTTGTGCTGACGAATCAGCGCAATGACCTCAGCAAAATTCCTCTGGATCTCAGGAGTGACCGGATCTTGAGGAGTAGGACCATCAAGCCCCTCCAGCAAGAACGACTCCCGAGACCCTCCTCCTTTAGAAGGAGGAACAGCGACAGACCCCTCCTGGTCTCCTCCTGCCACTTGCGCATACGACCTGGTCGATCCGGGGACCGTGCCTGGCACGTAGGGCGTCGTGGCGGGATCGTGGAAGACCTGATGCTCCCCCCTTGCTCACTGGCAGAAAAGGTGTGCTTGGGGGGCTGCAGGCGATCGAGCTGCAGGCCTGGTCGCGCCGCTCCCCTGGGGCGAGCGGCTGGACCGAGAACAGCGGCCCCAGTCCCGTGCGTCAGATGAGCTGCTGCTGGTCCCCCTATCCGTCTGGTCCCGGGAGCGGCGGTAAAGGGACCTGCAGAGGCCACTGTTGCGGTGGGACCGGTGCGTGTCCTCACGGCGCGTCGAACCACTGGTTCCTGCGATCGAGGGGACCTCTTACCAGCCTCAGCCAGTCAGGGACCGGCACGTCAACCCTGGTAACCAGCTGGTCGCTGCGAGAGCGGCCGCTGGCCTGGCGAGAGTCACCTGAGCGGCTCTTGCCAGCCTTCCGCTCCGTGCCTTGGTTCTGGCGCCGAGCGAACTCGGACGCCTGAGCCTTGGCTGCACGGTCGCCCGCGGGCAACCGTACACTCGGTACCTCTCGCGAATGAGAGGCCGAGCCGGAACCTGGTGTAGCGGCAGCGCCCCTAGCACCAGGCGAGGAAGTACCGGTGTTAGCCGGTACCCCTCTGGTCCCTGTCTCCTTCTTCCTTGCGGAAGGAGACGGGCCCCGCTCCCGAGAGAGCAGGAGGACCCACCGGAGTGAGACGGGCCCTTAGAAGTTCCTGAAGGAGCCTTCTTAGGGGGGGAGGAGGCAGCCTTCTTCTTCCTCGGCTTGGAAGCCTTGGAAGTCGAAGGGGAAGAGGCGGCAGCAGGCGACGAAGAAGACGACGACGACACCTTCCTCTTCATCTTCTTCTTCGTCAGCTCCTTCAGGACAAATGTCAGGTCCTCCATTCAGGATGGAGCTGGGGCTGCTGTTGCCGAAGCAACAGGGCCCGGCTGCACCTGTCCGGAAGGACCAGCGACTAGGGGAGCAACACCACGGGCTGGAACGACGTCGGCAGGTGCAGGAACAGCAGGAGCGGCAGGTACGGCAGGCAGGTCGGGTACAGCACGAGACGGGGCAGCAACCAGCGACATCCTGGGTACCGGCGGCAGGTCCAGGGGCGAGCTCTTTGGGCATTGGAAGTCCGGGGCTGGCAGCACGAAGAACCCGGGAGGGGGAGGCACGCCTCTCCTCGGCACGGCAGCGATCGGGCCCTGCACAGCGGCCGTTGGAGTCACTGACATCACGTGCGGGGTGTAGACCAAGTGAGGAGGGGCGGTGTACCTTGGAGTCGAGACAGTAGTGGTAGTGGTGGTCACCGCTCCATGGATGACTGTCACAGCACCCACCAGATGCTGGAGCAGCCCCTGACGCTCGGTGTGCCCTGGAGCCCCAGCGACACCCACACCTGGCCGAGGTCGTCGCCCGCAGCAGGAGCACCTGAGGAAGCAACAGTCGGGTAGTTAGGAGGGGTTTCCCCTCTCGCGGGGGGAGGACCCTACCCTGAGCGAATGGAAGACCCCGAATACAACTGCAGGTCGGGGTATCGAGCGCCCTCCTCTACGCTTGACGGATCGGGCGAAGAGAAGTACCGAGAAACCCCCCCCGAAGGGGAAGGTGCCATACGCGGGAGCTGAGCCGGGGGCAGGAAAGAAGACGAAGTGTCCGTAACCGAGGGAGTCGCTGGAGAGCTTTCCGACGACTCCTAGGCAGGTCTACGCTTCTTCCTACCCTCGTACAGCACCCACTGCACCTCTGACCAATTACAACACACATTACATGGCTCGGTCCGAGAGCATTCACGCCCTCGGCACCGAGCGCAAAGGACATGAGGATCAATTTCGGGGAAAGAGCGGAAGACCCCGCACATACGGCCCTCCACACCAGGGCACACTCTGCGGCTGATGGGGGGCACGGGGATAGCTCCATGCCCGAGGATCCATAATTCAATGTTAATAAAGGGATACAGAAAGTATGTACTTACAATATCACTTTCACAACACTGACAAACCAAGTTGAAGAAACCTACAAACAACCAAAGCATAAGACGATGAAGCGGGCAGAGAGCGATGACGAACACGTCCTCCACCCACACGGCCGAAAGCAAAAGTGATTCTTCACCTCCCAGTCGCGTGGTGCACGCACTGTCAGACAAGCAGTTAACTACCGAACTCCCTTGTTTCGAAGCTTATGACCGTTCCAGCTGCCGCTAGTTACCTTCCTATTGTTAACAGACCGATGGTTTGTATTACGTATCGGAACAAACAACAGTTCCAGCATACTGAATGGTTAGCATAAAAATTATACAGGAAATTTCTAAATAAAAACAGAGTATATCTAATAAATACTAACTACAATGACTTGAGCATACCAGGTAAGTAAAAAAGTAAAAATTATAAAAGAATGAAAGCTCTGGTAGTTACTTGGAAATTATTAACCTGAAGTGCTCCACATGCATTTGATTTAAAAAAAACCATACGTAAAACATCACTGTGCTAAACTTGTTGCTGAAAGACAAGAGAAGATTTTTCACTCATGTCATTGAGAGCTTACCTTCCTGAAAAAACCATGCACGTCTTGTTTCACAAAGTTGAGAGCATCATATATTCCCAGTTCAATTCATCCTCTAAGGAAATTTAAAAAAGCAATTTATTAAAAGAACAATACAAAAATAGAGAAAATTTGCTTTTAAGAACATTAAGCCAATTGGAAAACTTTTCAATATTGCTACTTTTATTTGAAGATACTTTTATATTTCCCCTGTCATTTTAATTATGTCAATAAAAATGCAACTCTGCTACACCTCTATACCTGTTGCGAGTGTCCCCGGAACACCCAGGTGCCCTGCGTTGTCACTCGACTTTCTTTCTGCATTACAATGTTAATTTTATTAATTTTAATCTATTTATGACAATAAAAGGGAATTTTCACCCAATTTTACAAAATGTTTTCATCAACACTATTCCCTATAAGAAATTAATACCTCAACCAAAGTTAATTCTCTAAAAAACTACCTAATTTTCATAAATTCTCTGATATTTCAGGAAAGTGTGATCTTGATTTAGGTAAGTTGTTATAAATTCTGGGAACTCTCTCTTAGTTACAATTTCTTCAAATATCTCAGCTGCAGTTTGTAGTCTTTCTTTATCTTCAGGAGAACTCATTGGAATGATGCCATCCAGCGACTCAGCGGAGTTGAGGAAGTCTTTAATCATTGTCTGTACCATCCCTCTAGTAATGACCTCGCCATTATCTTCCAGAGTTGCCTTTATAATTGGGTAAAAATGAAACAATTAAGTGTAACATATTTTCATACTGTCGTCATTAGGGTATTTTGATAAAACAGCGAAATTATTATAAGAGAGAGAGAGAGAGAGAGAGAGAGAGAGAGAGAGAGAGAGAGAGAGAGAGAGAGAGAGAGAGAGTCTTATAAGGGTAGAGAGAGAGAGAGATTATGAGAGAGAGAGAGAGAGAGAGAGAGAGCGAGAGAGAGAGAGGTAGAGAGAGAGAGCAGAGAGAGGATTGAATCATCATTAGTATTTTGATGCAAAATACAAAATTATTATAGAGAGAGAGAGAGAGAGAGAGTAGATATGAGAGAGAGAGGAGAGAGAGAGAGAGAGAGAGAAGAGGGGGGGGGGGAGGCAGAATGTTGTGCAATACATTCAACTATAAATATGCTCATTCGGCACAGTGCAACAATACCTTTATCATCATTTTGTTTCCACAGTTTTCTATTTTATATGTAGCAGTTTCTATGAAAGTATTTGGAAAATAAAAATTGCCTTTCTTTGTTTCATGTGACTTTGTGTCAGTAGTAGCAAATTGATAAAGAAAAGGTGCAAAATATAAAAACAAACTCTTAAATTTGTAAAATAAACGGTAGTCTTAATGTACAGAACAAAACTGTCTAAAAGCTTAAAAAATACAGTATTGAAATTACTGTCACAGTTTAAGTTGTTTGGTTAAATGTAGTAAATAATTTACATATCATTTGTCTATAAACTATACCCCCATATAAAACAAGAAAAAGTGAAGAATCACACTATACCAAATAAAAGAATACTACATTCTAAAATATACAATACTGAAACACACAGTACAAAATAATTTAAATGCTTAAAAATATTGTAAATAATCATATAGTCCATGACATTCAGCTGAAAGAGTTCCAGCATCAGCATGTGGCAGTGCTGGTTGTTGGCAGCCTATTTAAATGTGTGCTTATGTACTTGTTATTCGCAGTGTCTCGTTTGTGTC